>NW_014555039.1:48923-116388 GCF_001313825.1 Dinoponera quadriceps | reverse complement strand
TTAAAAGTCCGTTTCCCCCCCCCCCCCCCCGGAGCTACCCTAACTGCTACACGCTGAACTTTTTGCGCTTGAAACGAGAGGTAAGCGTACACAGCGGTTGGAAGGAAGCATTCGCGCATCCCGTCATTCGTCGGATAATTTTGCGAGAGAAGGGAAACTGTTGCTGCAACGCACTGCTCGTTCATTGCGTTAACATCAAACCCGTGAGACCGTGATGAAGTAATCCGATGGGCAGCGATCGCTCACTGCGGCGACGACCGCTTCTTCCGCTCCGGCGCAAATTTACGTTCCTCAAGGAAAACGAGCAGTGCGAACCGTTCCTTCCTCTCATCCGCTCCACGTGCACTTTGGAATTTCCGTGGAAAAGAGAGGGGAATTGTGACGGGGGAAGCGATGAGGAAACCTTGCAGTTAAGAGGAATCGGACGTTAGAACAGCGGATCGATAAAAATATACTCGCGTGTCCGCCTGCATTAGAGACCGGCGAAAAGGCGTTGCGCCTTATCAAGGATAACCCGTAATTATTTATCCACGCGAACATTAATTTCCATTCCCGTGATAAATGGCGATAGCGACGCGTAATCGATAATTCGGACAATCTCGTGCTCTTACATCTCCCTCTCTCTCTCTCTCTCTCTGTCTCTCTCCTCCTACCGTCGTTATCGATTTCCGACGGATGCTAGAAACTTCGTTAAGCCGCCGGCGTAGCGTCGTTAAAAAAATTGCATTAAGAAATGCACAAAGGAGCAATCTCGATCCCATTGCTTTGTAAGTAAGACCTCGCTTCCTCCGATGCTTCACCATTACTCACGGCGGCGTTTCAGAAGCGGCACCTGCCACTCGTCGTTACGGCGAACTCTCCGCCCGAGAGAGCGTCTCGGGAGCGTGGGTCCCGCGGCTCCCTCGGCGTGGGCCACGCGTCGTCCCATCGATCGCTCGAAAATAAAAGAGGCGTTCGTTAATTAAGCCGTCGACCTACATCGCGTATCATTTTTAATCCATGCCTTCTCGGATCGCCGACCAATCGATATATCGCGCGTTAATTATGAACCGTTCCCCCGATCCGTTATTACTTCGAAGCGTCGTTTATTACGCGACGAGTTCGTTATAAACGTATTCGATTCGATTCAAACACCGATATACCCGCCGTCGGGGCTCGGCTTTAAGCCGAGTGTACACCACCGGCCTAATTAGGTCCGTGGAGACCCCCCGCGCTGATCCGACGGAATTTTTACTNCCCCCCCCCCCCCCTCTCCCTGTAGAAGTCTCGCCGTGGGAATTACAGAATTTACGCGTTAGTTTGCGATGTAAATCTTCCAGCGGTTCGTTTCCCCCGCTCGACCCTCTTGTAAATTTGATCAGGTCGCAGATGTTTTTGTCGACGAAAGAGAGAGAAACGAGGCAAATGTTTCTTGCGTTCGTTGTCAGCTTCTTTTATTATGAACGTGGTGTGAGAGAAGTCAGCGAAGTGTGTGTCGAAGAGAGGGAAAGTTTTTTCCGAGATTAATTTTTTTTCATTTTGCGAGAGAAAGTGAGCGCGATTGAAAACGTAAAGACGGCAGAGAGGTACGGCCCATTTAATTTTTCACGTGGACGCGGTGTATCGTGGCGATGTGTCGGGGCAAGTAATTAATGGCTCAATTTAGCGCCTCGCATTGCGCAATAGCGTGCACCGCTGACAGTTGATTATCTGCGAAATCTAAGAGGGTTTTCCGGCGAGACTAACCGCGGTCGGGCCCCACGTGCTCCTCAAGGCCAACGACCCCAGATGGAAAGCACGATTCGGAAAGCGAGCGCAGCTACGAGCCCTAGTAGCATGAGAAAGTGACAAGGGTGGCTGTTTAAGGAAAAGATGCGGGAGCAAGGGTCGATTAAATAAGACGATCCTCTTATTGATCTACCTCGGAGCGTTTCTATAGTAGCGAAGGGAAAACCCGTCACGTGATTACGCGCGCTTTGGATCTCCGCCCCTCTCTCTTTCGTCCTGTGCTTGCCTCTTCCCCCGTCGTCGTTCGTTTTCCGTAAAAAGCCCGTGCATGTAATAATAACTGTATAAATAGTGCATGGAGCTTTGATTCATCATCAGGCTTTTCCCGTATTCACCTTGAGATGCAAATAACTCGGCGTCGTTCGCGCGTGTATATACTGCTTGCGATAAGATAACCTCGAAATCGCATTCATCATCTACATTGATAAAAATAAGTTCAAATAGAGCAAAGGTAACGAATCTAGGTAAATAGAAACCGAGAGAGGAGAGGGGGAGAAAAAGAGAGAGAGAAAGAGAGTTACGGAAATTTATTTTAAACGCGAATACACGAGAGCATTGCGGAAAATACACGGTTGCAAACACGCGATGCGCACCAAATAGTATTTTATTTAATATTATTGCGCCATGTACTCATGAGATATCTCTCTCTCTCTCTCTCTCTCTTTTGTTCAAAATGAAACATTTCCGGACAAAACGTTACAAATCGCAGACAACAATCCGTATCTAAAGAGTATTTTTATGCTACAGGTGTCATTGTGCGTGATATATAAATTGCATAATAAATTCTTATTTTTCTCTGTGTCAATTTTTATGTAATAAATGATTATCGCTATGTAGCATTATACGATATATTGTTACTACTAATGATCACAAAACAGAGATAGATCACCGCTCTTTGTGGTCATAACAGAGTCGCGCGACGATTGATCGATCAATCCGTTCGAATTTCCGTTACTCGTAACTCTACCGCGCGTTGCAAAATGGCGATACCGCTCGAGCATATTCCGCGCGCACACATACACACACACACACACACACACAATCATTGAAATATATCCGTATAAAGAGGCCTCGGAAAGTGAAGCCGACTTCACGAAAAGAGAGGTCAACTTTAGAATTATCTCTCTTTGTCGTATGCATATACGTCGTTCTCTTTAGAAAGGGACAAATATAAGTATATAAGTACACAGAAAAAAATTAAATCAAGAATAGATGTTCTCATGTATAAGCAAGAATATTACAATCTTCTTAGAAAATTTTTATGTAGAAGAGTCTTGATTTGATTCAATTTATATCGATGCAAGTATTATTTGAACTCAATTCAAGACTAAAAATCCTCTAAGAGGATTATGATATTCTTGCTTATATCTAACCTAATAAATATCTATTCTTGATGTAATTTTTTTCTATGTAGGAGATAAATAAGAAATAGGTAGTCTTAAACTTCCCAGACGGCACAATATCCAAAAATGCCTTACTTAAGGATACTTGGAGACATCTACGTCCCGATTTTGGACTTTGTACTGTCTGAGTTCTATCTGTTTTGACGCACGCTTTCCGTCGGCATTATATGGCAGTGTCTCTTCCAGTATACTTATATTTCAGTGCACACAATGAACAGAGAACATGCTGCCGTTGCTCGAAGCGCCTACAATCGAAATATTTCGCGACGCTCGCGTGTTTTCTCATTTGTGCGACTAATAATCCAGCTCGGGCGCTTTAGCTCGCGGAAGAACGCCAAGAATCGTCGAGCCTCGCCGTACTCGTATGTGTGTGAACGCGGACGCAACGAACGACATTAACGCACCCAATCGTGCATTCGACGTACGGATGCCTACGGCCAGGGTTGTGCGTTTGAGCGTAAAATATAATAAGCTTAACGTCTATGCACAGACAATGTAAACTACATGTAATATGTGCATGATCTATGTACGAGTAATCCATGAACTGTTGTGGAACTGCTTACTTTTCTCAAATTTTATTTTTAATGTATGTATACCTTTTATATTATTTATACAGATATGTTAAATAAAATTGCTTATCTAACTTATAATCAAATCTAATCCGTGTAAATAATCTATTAAAAATTGATAAAAATTGGTAGAATTATTTGATTTGGATATAACGGCATAATTTTAGTGTTTTACGATGCCACGAAAATATAGTGAATTTCGCGAGCTTGACTTCGCGTTGATACAAAGGAAGACAAATATTATGCATATTGTATCCTGGCGGCACAACTTGGTCGGCGAAGCGTTAGCGCTGAGAGAGCGTCTGAATGATGTTCTCTCCGAAAGCACCGGTGACCTTCAAATTTACAGCGCAGCCGGAGTGGAGCACGGATCGCTTGGCTGACCGATAGGGCAAACTTTGGCAAACGATCATCTAGCCAATTTGTGCCGCTGAAGAACACCGCTTACGGCTCTATCTATCTGTGCCCACCTGTACCTACCTGTCCGTGATTTCGCGTGCATTCGGCGCGGGAAAACACCGAAACTCGATCCGCCGAAAGGCATCGATGACATCGAGTACATCGAGCCGCAGCCACCCTCGATCAGATCCCGGCTTTCCGTTGCCGGCATCAACGCGCAACGAACGAGATCTTACGGTCGATTAGCGCGCAGTCGGCTGCGCTCGGAGCGCCGCCACGGCGGCGCTGGCGTCGGTGGTCGGCGAACGCTTTAAAATCCGGTGGCGCGACGCCGTAGGACGCGCTGCTCTTTCGCCATTCGCTTGCGCGTGCTCTCGCCGCCGTCGATGGTGGTGCGATCGTTCTCTCTCGTGTTCACGGCGGACGCGCGCTTCGACCACCCGCGTCGTTTCTAACCTCCTCGTCGTCCGCCTGCTCGCCTCCGGGTCCCCGCAGTCAGTTCGGCAGTGTCGGGAGTGTGTTCGGGTAGCAGCCGGTCGCTTGCTCGTCGGACTTCGAGCAGCCGATGCACCGTCCCGGTATACTACGTGCAGCGCGAAGCGACGCGTAATCGGGTTACGCGGTCGATCCGCGAACGATGCCTCACGGCGTTCTGTGAAAACGCCACTCGCGCGGTCACGTGCGCATAAAATGTAACCCGCCCTTCTTCGGCCGCTTGACAGGCAGCAGAACGGGATCTCCCGAGTGTCGTACGTTCTATCATTGAGTTCATCGAGCGATATAAGTCTCCGGGACAATGAACGGCCAGGTGCAATCGTCGAGGGAGAGGTTAGGTGAGTGCAGCATCCTTCGGCGACGTTCATTGTCTCTCAGCTTCCCCGGGACGGAGCCGTTGGTGTGATAAAGCTCGTTGCGAAACGAGCCACGATAAGGCGGATTACGCGAATTTTTCGATCTCTCGCTTTGTTCCCCGACCCGTCGAACTCGTTCTAATCGCCTGGCCGACGTTCGGCCGATCGCGCGATTATCTCGCGATGCGCGCCAAACTCGCCGGAGGGACAATGAGGACGAGGATCGAGGGAAGATTTGAAATACATTGATGGAGAACACTGTTGCGTTGTTTGACGGACTTTCCCTCCCTCCCTCTCTCTCTCTCTCTCTCTCTCTTGGAGAACACTCTTGTGTGTGCTCACTGCTAATTGTTAGATTATTAGCTGTTCTTATCGTTGCTCTGTTGACCGCCACGGTTAATTTGGCTTCATTAGGGTATATTGGCGAGAGCCAAATAAAACACCGGCTCCGCATGTGCACGCCGTATCCATTGCAAACAAGATAAGTATGCAAGGTGTACTCAGCGGCCCTGTCAGCGTATATTTACTTTTGTGATTTATTATAACAGCGGTATCTGACTATCGTGGTGTCAGCCACCATGCTCTCCATTATCTCACGAATTCCACGGATTCCTCCCAGACCTTTCCCCCGGTGCCAAGTGGATGATGCTGTTTGTCTGGAAAACTTGATAATCTTAAGAACATCGACAGATGTGATGCTTTCGTTAAAAACCAACCACATCATCTTATCAAACACACACACAGACCACAGCGTATCGAATTGACAAATTTTCCAATTTCTCCACAGACAGAGCTTCCTGGACTCTCTCTCTCTCTCTCTCTCTCTCTCTCTCTCTTTCTCTTCCTCTCTCTCTTTCTCTCTCTCTCTCTCGAAGGAACGTCAAGCTGCGACTATTCAAGTCTTGCTTCAAGGAGGAAATCGATATGATTTATCTGTGACTAAATAAGAGATATCTCCTCTTTCCGGGGCTCTCGACATATCACTTGTTTTTCTCAAGAGAGCACCATCTTCGTGTGAATTACAAGTCATCAAGTAAAGTTCAACCGAGGAGGAATCTCTCTCGGCTGTACCTGCACTCTGTGTTTATTAGTTTATTCGCCGGATGTGTTACAATATTGCCGTCGTCAACATTGTTTGCGGCACCGCGAATGAAACACAATCAGATGCGCTACAGGACACAGTTGAACACAGGTGTTGTACCTTTTCCAGACGGCTTTAGTTCCGACACGACGATGGACTTATTCAGGATGTTTGGCACCGACCGTGTCCCGGCCATCCCCATCTCAGACGCGGAGATACCGTTGGACGACAGCGTTCCCACGGAAGTCGACAGTAAGGTGAAAACGAAATTGCTCTCTATGTGGAATAACGTTAAGTACGGTTCGTATCCCGACCAGATCCATCGCGGAGTCGTGGCGGAGCGCCGGGCCACGAGGTGTACTGAACTCTTCTCTTTCCGTTCTCGGCCTGGCAGGATGGACCATGAAGATGAAGGCGAACTTCTCCAAAGAATCTCCCGTCTGGTTGTTGGGCCAGTGTTACCTGAAGAAGTCCGAGGATCCCCTGGAGAGCGCCTCGGAGGCCCTGGAACCGGTGGGGACTGGCAGTCAGGTCTCCTTGGCGATGGACGCCACCAATTTCGAGAACACCATAGAGGAGTTCAAGAGGGACTTTGCGTCGCGTCTTTGGCTCACTTACAGGCGGGAATTCCCCATTCTCAACGGCTCCACGTTCACCACAGACTGTGGCTGGGGCTGCATGCTGCGCAGCGGCCAAATGATGCTCGCGCAAGCGTTGGTCTGCCATTTCCTCGGACGTGGTAATTATTTCTACTCTCTGTTATTAGATGTTTCGGTTAATTTCGAGGGTTGACGTTTAGATGCGTTACTGGATGAAGATTCAATTCAAATGCTCGAAGAACTTGCGGAACAATTGGATGTTGATCAAACTACTTTCTACGATCGTTTGAAAATCTTACCCCACCCTATGTATTCTCCAAACATTGCGTCATCATCTGATTATTATTTGTTCTGATCGATGCAACATGCGCTTCAAGGTACGCACTTTCGAAACTTGGGGGAAATAAAAAAATTCGTCGATGAACGAATTGCTTCTAAAGATAAGTCCTTTTTTCTACCGTGAGATCCACTTATTGTCGGAAAAATGGGAAAATTTGATAGCAAGCGGTGGAAAATATTTTCATTGAAATACGTGTCGTTTTTTTTTAATAAACGCGTTTTTGAGAAAAAAAATCCATAAAATTAACCGAAATTCCTATAGATTATTTTGCAAGAGATTTATCGTCTTTTCGATCGAGTATTATCGTAGAAATCGAGTTATCATTTGAAGAGGAGATTATTATGAAGAGAGTGTGCATTAACGTCAATAGAAACTTATCCTGTCCTTACTCTGCCTAGAATGGAGATGGAGGTCGGAGCAACCAATCGAAACCGTTCAACAGATGCGAGATGACCATAATCACCGAATGATCATCAAGTGGTTCGCGGATCAGTCGAAGCCCGAGTCACCATTCTCCATACATAGGCTCGTGTCTCTCGGCGCATCGACGGGGAAGCGGGCGGGCGATTGGTATGGTCCCAATTCTGTTGCGCACCTCTTATGTCAAGCTGTAGAACGTACCAACGAACTTCCCAACAGTAAGCTCAGTCGGCTGGCGGTATACGTTGCTCAAGATTGCGCAGGTTTGTATTAATAATGAGTTTTATTAATGGGGAAAAACCTTTTATTGAACACGAATAAGGAAAGTTCGTAAATGACAGGCAAAAATTCGTGAAATCCAAATTAACTTAGAGAAACAGAGAGTACAGCATAAAAATTAATAAAAATAGTGAAAATATTTTAAAACAATTATAAATGATAAAAACTATTAAATATATTAACAACTGTATGGTTAGTCACAAAAAAAGTTGCAACACTTTTTTTTTTATAAATTTCGTGACGCTTTCCGTGTCCAATAGGAGAATTTGTTTCTCAGTAATTCTCAGGAGATATGTTTTCCTATTGGATACGAGATGCTTTGCGAAATTCATCGAGAACAAAATGTTGCAACCTTCTTATGATTGACCACACAGTGTAAATAAATTAGTATAATGTGAAGTGTGAGTTTATTATGTCAAATTTTAAGTCAGTTGCGGGGAAAATTATGATGTATCACGGATTGATGATGAATACTTTTCAGTATATATGCAAGACGTCGAGGACGCCTGCCGCACTCCCGACGGTGGATGGAAGTCCCTGATACTACTAGTACCTCTAATGCTCGGCACCGACAAATTGAACCCCGTCTACGCACCGTGCGTGACGTCGTTGTTGACGTTAGACGCGTGCATCGGTGTTATCGGCGGTCGACCCCGGCATTCGCTCTACTTCATCGGCTATCAAGACGATAAGCTGATCCACCTGGATCCGCACTACTGTCAGGAGACCGTCGACGTGTCGAAGGAGAACTTCCCGTTGATTAGTTTCCACTGCACGTCGCCGAGAAAGATGTTGCTCTCGAAGATGGACCCTAGCTGCTGCGTAGGCTTCTATTTTCCGAACAGAGAGTCGCTCGCAGAGTTCATGGAGACGATTCAGCGAGTGAGTACGATCTTTTTTTTTTTCAACGCGCGCGAATTTCAGTGGAATTTATACATGTGCATTTAGTTATACGCTGACGGAATTTAAATCAAGTATATTCGCGTCTCCTCTTCTTTTTGCATCTATTGAAGAAGCAACAAAATAATAAAATCGTAAAAATGTGACTCATGCCTCTCTTACGGAATTATCTGTTGTTTAGAAGATGAAAATATGTCAAGTAGCCTCGAACAAAGTAGGGAGTTAAGACAAGAGACGCAAATGAAACATTGAGAGAGAAAAGATACAAAGGAAGATAAGATACAAGGAAAGTTTACATAACGAGTCGAATAATGTATCCCTTTGTTGCAGTTTGTGATACCGTCGAATCAGAAGGCGGATTATCCGATGTTCTTGTTCTGCGAAGGAAGCAGGAAAGATCTGCAGCAGGGTATCGAAGTCGACGAGTGTCTTCTGGCATCGACGAGTTCCTTCGACGATCACGAGACACTGGAGGACGATTTGTGCGAGTGCGAAAAGTTTGAGCTGCTGCAATAAGACGAAGAGAAGCAAGAGAACAAACGTAAACACACAGCGATCATGTGCTCGCTCGAACATCGACGTGGAATGTTAGTCTCTAATATCTCTATTACATCTCTACTCATTCGTCCACTATCCGCGACAAGTATTTCTTCTTTTCGTATATTCGCTCCTCTAGCGCATGTAGGAAATCGTAAAGCGAAGCGCGCGAAAAGAGTTCACTACACCACTTAGAGCGGTAAAGTCGCTTCAATTTTTGGAAACGACAGCGTCGCATTTCGCGCGACCGGAGAATAAAGTTCAAGTTTACGCAGTGACTAGGTTTATCTCATGTTTACTTATGAGAGTTGAGAAAAAGAAAAACCCATATACGCAGGGCAAGCTCGAGAGCAAGATTGATTTCCGATGACAAGTTAACCGTCAAGCTGACTGTTCGTTTCTTGATGATGTAATATGTATACATATATATGTATGTATATGTATATATGAGGCTATATGAGAATGCACAATTTTTCTCACCCTGGATTACGCGTTGATCTCAAAATTGGTAGGTTGCTTGTAATCGATCGTTAGTAATAGTAGTAGCTAAACTTGACAAGACTTCATCGTAACCGCGTGTCGAGCGTGAACGGATATTTATTTTTCGCGCTGGTCCGAATGCGAGACCGTTTCTTTTGCGCAGCACGCGTCAGGATTTCGTAGAATCAACTCTAACACTTCGTGTGATACTTAAACATTGTAATGCGTTTGCAAATTCTCTCTAATGTATGCAACAACGATCGAGCGGGGCCGCCACTCGGTTATTAAGTCTGATTTATTTAGAGGAAAGTGTATAACCAAGCTAATTTATTTATTTATTTATTGTAACATATTGTGATCGAATGCTAAAGTGATTTCAGCCTTTGAAGGCGTATTAGCGAGAGATTCGGGGAATGCGAGTGTGTGGTATATACAAGTTGAGGCATCTAATACAGGACACACCTAAATATTCGAAGGAACTTCGGTGATATCTTGGAGTTTGGAAGAAAACAATAATTTTAAGCGAATTTTTGTCCCGATTACCACAGCCGTCCCTGCGAACTATATAACTTTATACTTAACCTATTTTCGTATCGTCAGAGGCAGCAGCAATATTTAGGTATATCCTTTTTGGATGTGTCTCTTCCTGTATATGTATATACAGGGTGTCCGATATTAATCCATCATTCTAAAAAAAAAAACTTTGTTTTCTACTTTTGATTGTAGAATAAAACGTTTCAGATGAAAGCTGTTTGGTTTGAAGAGGGGACACATGATTCCGATGTGAATCGTGTCGTAAGATATCGTCGCTTTTAAGATAATTGTAAAGGCGACTAATTTCTTAAATAGAACTTGATTTTTTCCTTGAGGTAAAATATGTAAATCTCGTCGAGACGTTTTTAAAACACTTCCCAAAATTGTTTTCTTACATAAGCCAAAGATATGAAACTTCAAAGTTTTTCAAAGTCACTGGCTCCACGTGTAAGGTTTGTGCAAAAGTCTTTAATGGTTCTGAATTCGCTATTTAAAAATTCCCATCTACTATCCTATTTTTAACGCTACAACGATATGGACGTAATAGGTTTCTGTTTTCTCTGGAATCATGTGCCTCCTCTTCAAACCAAGCAACTTTTGTTTGAAGTATTTTTTCCCACAATCAAAAATTAACCAGATTTTGGAGTGATAAATTAAAATAGGACACTCTGTGTGTATATATATATATATATATATATATATATATATATATATTTATATATTTATTTATATACGTATATATATGCGTATATTGTACTCATACTGTTGAAAATGTACACAATATCAAATATTGTTGTTATATCTCTCTTACATCGGTAACGCAATACGCACGGAATAATAAAATGGGAGATGTATGGCGATCACGTTCGTGAGTACACTTTTCGTGGATCGACGCGAACGATAATCATCACTTTGTACTATATATATATATATATATACTTCAAACTTTAGTCAAACAATGGCAATAGTCGCGCGAACACTCGCAAACAAACAAAGGAAGAAAAGAAAAAATTGCAACGTGCCACGAATGAATAACACTATGCAATCTCGTTAGATTATCTCACCAGCATTTTATCTCTCGAAGTCATGTGCAATTATTGTCGATACCGAGGTCGGCCGTTATTGGCACGTAACTTAAAGCCGAACGCGCGCGTATGTGTACGAAAGTGTGCCACGGGCAAAATAAGCGCAGAAGCACAGCGCGCATTTTCTTACTGTCGTTGTAACCGCAGTCGTCTTCAAACATTTTTTTTTTCTTTTTTAAGATCATATACGGTGTGTTTGCGTGTGAATCAAATCGATTTTAGGTCCACTCTTCCCCTTCCTCCTCCCCCCCCTATCTATTCATAATTTAATTCTTAGATGCAAAGATATAAAAGACTTCTTCAATATAAAAACGAAACTGACATAAACTTTTAAATACTATAAGAATGTAAAAAAATTCTTAGGCCTTAGAATTGAACTAAATTTGGCAGACTACTTTTCCTAGACTGCATCTAAGAATCCGACTGATCCGAATAGGTCGAATCTACGCGACCGATCGATTCGCTGATATGGGGATTCGTCGAGGAAATCTGACAATGGAAAGATTAGACGTGTTGCGCCACGAAATCCTTGATCACCGGCCACATTTCGTTGGTGGTGTTGCCGCGGAATTCCCTCAGTATCCCAATATCGCGGTAGAACTGCACGACAGGTTCAGTCTTCGTTGTGTAATCCTGTAGCCTCTTCTGCACGACCTCCGGCTTGTCGTCCTCTCTTTGGCTCAACGGCTCTCCGGTTACATCGTCCTTGCCCTGTAACGTGACGTGCATTCAAGCCTGTATTTCGTCTGATTGTTAACGGTGCCAAAGTTAAACACGTCGTCATACGTAAACGTAGCGATAAAGAAAGAAAAAAAAGGAACTCGATGCTGGATACTCCTTTGACCCGATCAATCGGAAGCGCGTTATAAATCGAGCCGTTCGATTGCGAAAACTCGTACCGGCACTCGTGGGTCGTTGAAGCCGATGTTGTAGACCCGGCCGCTGGACAAGTGGACCCATCTACTCCTCACCCTGTCCAGTATAACGGAGGTCGGCACCACGAGATTCAGCACGACGCTGATCGGATGCAGGTTCTGCAGTTGTTCCGCCTGCGCCAGCGTCCTCGGAAATCCTGCATCGATGCCAAAATATGCATTCGCATTTAGACTCGAGAGCGAGCGCTAGCGCGGTTCACGGTTGATACGTGATCCCGACTGTAAGGTCAAACGCGCGCGGTTAGTTACCAAGGATCAATACCGGTACAATTCTGCAGAATCTCGTGTTCATCGTCAAAACATCCGAATATCGTCAGATAAGGATCTCCGTGCTCTCCGAGTGACTTTCACCGAACTCTGATTAATCTAATCGACGGTTTAATATTGCTGTCAATCTCAAGTATTATCCGCACCACCTTGTTAACGCAGATACGAGTTATTAAATTTTTGATTATTGTTGAATGATAAATTTTACAACTGGAAATTATAGTGTTGGTCGTTCTTACACGAGAAAAGATGCTGGATTCTCAAGTAAATAATTACTCCGATACTGAAGCTCCAATACTTAGTAAATTTTTACTTGGATCAGATATTTTACTTGAAAATAATTTACTTGAATCAAGTAAATATTACTCCCATCTCCGAGTAAATATTTCCCGGGGAAAAATTTTTCATATATAATTATATACAAAATATGCATCCATACATAAAAATATATAATTATATACATATACTTATATATAATCACATATATAACTATACCATCATTTCATATATAATTATATATTTTTATGTACGGATATATTTTATATACGACTTCTAGATAATTATATACATTTATATCTAATTAAATATGGAAAATGTTTTCCCGCATTACTGAGGAATATTAGAGTAATTATTTACTTGAATTAAACATCTTCTTTTTCTGTATATTATTATTATTCATTGATCAATTTAAACTAAGTTTGCTGAAAGTCACTCTCATTCATTAATCTTGTTTTATCATCTTATGTTCTCTCGATTGTCGATTCAATCCTTGATTCCGATCCCAGCTTCACTCACCATCCAGCAACCAATTTGGGTTCTCCAGCGACTCGACCTCCTGGCCGATCAAGGATATCATTATATCGTCCGGTACGAAGCTGCCGCTGTCCATGTATTTCTTCACTTTCTTACCTAGATCTGCGAAGAAAACGTGTTCATGTTGAGTCTTGTCTAGTATAAATGAACGACAGCTATTTCCTTGAATTTTCATCGAGCCGTGCGATCGCGGTGTTTTCATTTCGCTGAAAATAACTCGAATGTTTTCTAGAAATCAGCGATATCTCCCGTGGTGAATTGAGATCCTTTCGAGCGTGTGACGCAAAAAAGGAATAAAAACAACACGACGTTTCGTCCCTTATCGCGGCTACCCGCACGTGCATTCAGAATTAACGGATCGACGATAATCCGAAGAGCTTTAAATTATTTCCGCAAAGCGAAATCGGAAATAAAAGGGCCGCGCAACGTTGTGCGATTTTATTGAAACGAATAATTCACAGACATCTCTCATCGAGGACAGCAAATATGACGAAAGATAAATCGATAGTCCTTCGACATTTCGCAACGGCGACGAAAAGTCGCGTGCGGAGATATGCTCTAATCGCACAGATGATCAATCTCCTGAGACAAACAAGCTTCGGAAACCATGTAGGAATACGCGGAGAGTCCAAAGTCGCAGAAACAAATGTCCACTCTAGTCGAAAAAACGGAAAATTAATTCCTGTAATCGAGACGTAGTCAAGACCAACAAAAACCGAGCAATCGTCCCGATTGTAATCGATCAGTCTATTACAAATTGCAATCAGCGACGGCCACAAGGCAGAATTTCCCGTACATACCAGTGCCGGTGGACACGTGGAAGCGCAGCCTGTCTCCGCTGGATATATGCGATACACCGAACTGCTCGACGATCCTGGAAGACACCGTGCCTTTGCCGGAGGCCGGCGCGCCCAATATTACGGCCCTGAAGGCCGTGGCGACGGCGGCGCGGCACGTGGAGATCGCCACCATGAGGCAGAGCCAATTGTATAATCCGCGCAGCTTCTCCGTGATGATCGCCGATACGGACGATTGGCCGCAGTTAGAGACGCGCGACACGACGTTCGACGACGTCGTCGGCTCGCCGATGAAACTCGCCGAACCAACACACGCGTTGTCGCCTTCTTCCCCTCCGGCCTCCCTCCCATCTCGGGCGGACTTTGATACGGGTGATAAGGCGAAATCAGCTGGCGAGGCGCCCGCGCTACTCCCGCGAGAACGTCGTGATGCAATTCCGTCGCTCGATCTCGTAATCGCGAGATCGCGTCGGGTCCTCTCTGCGCAAGACTCGCAGGTAATGGACAATGAATAAGCTGTAACCTCGTTTTTCCCGCGACGTCATGCCGCCCGTGACGCGCACTTCCGCCGACGGGGCTGGAATTCAAATCGGCATCTGATTATGAGCGATTAGTTAGAATCGTAATTGTAGATGTAATTAACCGGCGATTTTACGGAGTGGCTGAAGTCATCCTGGTCAGTGAAAGACTTGGGGAAATTTAAGATTATATCGTTGATTCATAACGAAGTTAGCCGTAGCATTGAGACGATCATCGTGACACCGAACGGAAGCCTGTTCGTCCACAGCTGCACTTTTTGGATTTTCACTGAGAGAAAAGCGGCCTGTTCTTTTTAGCAGCACTGGAATTTTGATTTTTTTTCCTCTCAACGTTAGATCATACTAGGTGTTTAGATCAACAGGAACAAATTTCATGAGGGCATAGAACAGTGGACAAAAAATTCCTCTATTTTACAAACTCGCAAAATTTGAAATTATTAATTATGGAAAGGGCCATTTCTAATAATTAATAACTCGAAGTTTTGCATATTGTTTGCAAAATAATACAAGACTTTTCTGTTCATCTCAATCCGTTCCTCAATCTACGCTCTCACGAAGTTTGTTCTTGTTGTTCGGGGACACCCTGTATATATTTCTTTCATTCTAACGGCGAAAAGTGCGACCTAGTTCAGCTGAAAGGAACAGAACTGAAGATGGAAGTGCGAAAAGTGCAAGTAATTAAGTGCGACGGACTTTTGTGTCCTCACGTTGGCGCCACTGACAGCGCCAAGATGGTCGTGTGAAATTGAAACTCGAGAAGCTGCGCGCGTTCTTTCTGATGAATTTTCCAACTTTATAGGATATCCACGATCGAGCGGGTCGAACGAATTCGCCGTCATGTCCGTGAATTCCCACGAGGAGGTGATCTCTCAGCTCACAAAGGCGCAGATAGAGCTGAAAGCTCGACTGGAGCAAGTGTCGAAAATGAGAAGTGAGTAACGGTCGAATTCGACCGAACTTTGAATTTCTTTCTTTACACGTAACTCAAGTCGTCCTGTTGACCGCAGTCGACTGCGTGAAGATGCAGCTGGAGTTGCTGAAGCTCTACAACCCGCAGTGTCTGGAGATCTTGAAAATGTTGCGAGAAGTTTCGGCTCCTCCTCCGGAGCCCTGCAACCTCAATGGTGTCGGATCGCGCGGCAACGAGGTATGAAGGATTACACAGCTGTGGCTGTGGCGCGTTGCTTATGTTGAAATATATTTATTACATTTGAATATATATATATATATATGTGTGTGTGTGTGTGTGTGTGTGTGTGTGTTACATAGGACTGACACATCGAGAGTGTGTGTGTGTGTTCGCGCGCGTGCGTCGTATGTGTGTGTGTTCGCGCGTGCGTCGTGTGTGTGTGTGTGTGTGTGTGTGTGTGTGGTGTGTGTGTGTGTGTGTGTGTGTGTGTGTGTGTGTTTATCCGTAACGCCGCGTACAACGTTCGATACGATATAATAGACAGTAATAGATATAGAGATTTTGCAAAGATAAACTCTTTGGAAGCTGCGTCGAGTACTCTTGCCATTCTTCTATCTCTCTCCTTCTTTTCTCCTTTAATTTTTGCTTCTGCGCAAATCCACGTTCTCGGGCACGAGACATGCACAGGACTCCTATTCCATATACACATCCACCGACGGTTTGTCGGTAAACATGTACGAAATACAGCCCCAACCCGTTGGAAAATTTTTCATATCTGATCATGTACGGCTATATATATATATATATATATATATATATAATCATACAAAATTATATGTAAAATTTGTCCATATATAATTCGTACACAATTATACTAATTACTATTGTGCTTTAAAAAAAAAACTTTTAACCATTTTTTCTACATTGAGACTTAAAAAAAGACTTGTTGAGACCTTCCAGTATGCAGAGAAAAAAAATTGTCACTTCATATTCTTCTATAGTTTCCCCACGTAGAATGATTACCGGCTGTTGCTCGGGATGGAAACCACCATGTAAAGAGCATAAAGTAACAATTCTTTTTCCTCTTTACTAGTTAGAAGGTCTCTGCCGTCCGTCTTTGTATGCTTAACATAAAGGAAATGACAAAAAATTTTTCAAAAGCACAATAGCAATTAATTATATATATATAGGCGAATTTTATGCGCGCATTATTTTGTATGATTATATATAACCATATATGATCATCTATGAAAAATTTGTCAACGCGGTAGAATGTCTCACGCACGATTTATCGACGTGGGATTCTTTAGATACTTGTTAGATGTGGAAGTCACGCTGGAGCGTGAATAATTAACGCGCTAGAGAACAATGCGTTTTGCATTTTGAGGTGAATCTTTCGCGACAAAGATTCGCTCTCTCTTTTTCGCTCTCCTTCTCTTCTCCCCTCCCCTTTTCGGATACTTGTTGATGGTGAATTATGCACATGATGAAAAATTTTCTGTTAAAAACGGTCCACTGAAATTTTTGCGATACTTCAACACGGAGAATATGTTAAGAAATATACAAATACAGGTTTACTCGGGAAAAAAATTATTATATGTAATTATGCATAGGTTATGTCCATATATAAAAATATGTAATTTTATATGATTATTTATAATTATACGTTGATATATGTATTTATATATAATCATATATAATTGTATTACCACTTAATATATAATTATATATTTTTATATACGAACATATTTTACGCACGACACGTTATATATAATTATACACAATTACTTATAACTATATCTAATTATATGTGGAAAATTTTTTTCCGGGGAATTAACATATTCATCTTGTTAATATATTACCTTCCAACACATTCATTTTGTTAAAATAACACAAAAATCTCATCGGTCCGTTTTTAACACGAAACTTTTATTGTGTGGTTCGATTTGCTTTGCGAGGCGCTCGTACGAATATGTCTGAATCCGTCGGTCGAGACGCATTTCCGCGACCTTTCGGCGGCGAACGCGTCGCAAGGCTGCGGAACGTCGCGAATTGTCATCGTGGGCATCGATTGCATCGGTCGTTCATTATTGTCTCTGCAGTTCGTTAAGTCGTTGTTCAGTCGCGGAGGAGAATACAGCGGTATCTGGGAGGTCGTCCAGACGAGCGGCGCGCCTCGCAAATAGGCAACTCAAGCAGCAAGGTGACGTCAAAAAATGACGTTTTAATAATGTCTCAATGACGTCAATAAGACGTCATTTTACGTGACCTTACTGCTTGGGAGTAAAACGCGTCGCCTCGTCTCAATTTTAGACTAACTAACCGCGCGTGCGCCCATCTCTTCTAATATGCTCTCTCTCTCTCTCTCTCTTGAATTCTCCGTCGACGAGGGACCGATACATCAATCATGAAAGCAGCCTCGCGTGCGGAAGGAGCTTTCCCATATATCACCATTGTTAACTCCACTGCCACTACATTCGAGCCCGGACGCGTGGTCTCGAATCGGGAGCAAGAAAACACGCGTGCGCGAGCGGCACGCTCTTCGTCAGCCACGTCGTGCCGTTCCAAGACGACCGACGCCTCGACTCGAGAACACCGTCCGCCCGTGAAAACAGCCCGTTAATCACCTCGGCGAGTACCACGAGGCAGGTCCCGTGAGCTGTCGCGAAACGAGACAAATTGCAGCGCGGTCGACAATGAAATATGAAAAAATAAAGCCTCTCGCATTCTCGCGAATAAAACTTCGGCACGAATGCTTTGGAATCGCTTACTCGTGGATCCTCCGTTGTCCTTCCGCCTCCACGAACAAACCCGGAGCCCAACTAAGAGCCTAATGCGACTGCCGTGGTGCCCGCTGAGGGGCTGAACGTGCCTGAGGAACGCGATTACCTCGGCCGACGCCTCGTTACGACGGAAGATCTCTCTCTCTCTCTATCTTTCTCTCTTTTGACATTAGTTATAATCTATAATAGATACTTTAAGCTTTAAGCCTTAAGAAATTGACCAATCATAACCGAATTATAGGAGAATAATTAATTGTGATTGGTCAATTTCTTAAAGCTTGGAGCTTAAATTCTCATTGTAGACCCCGCTTTACGCGGCTGATCGAGGGCTGCCGAAGGACGCCAGTCGTTCCCCGTTCTTATAGGTTTGACATTTTCCGTAAATAACCCGGCGAGGGGATATAGTAGAACTTGTGTTGGTAATCGTAGTGTCGCGCGCACGACTTGCGCACGTTACGGCACTCCATGGCCGCAACCGGCGGCTGCAGCTGCGACAGCAGCAACGCGGCGTTCGCGCACGACTGGCCGTCCTTGTGATGCTTGAAGCTCGCTCCGAGCCTGGACGAGTCGCTGATCCGCATTCCTTTGGAGCTCAACGTGTCGCACACCGCGTCGGATTCCGTGATGTAGTTACTGAGACAGTATTGTAGGTCTTCCTCATTCTGCGCCTGAAAGGAACATTGGAGCGTCGGTCGAGTGTGTTCAGTCTTTCTTCTGCACGGAGAAAGTATTTTAATAAAAATTCGCACAAAAAAGTTTCCTCAATGTTGAATTATATCAATATTATTATCATTATTACGTGTGCTGTAATTTTGAATGTGTGCATATAACATACATCACTAAGATTTATAATACACGTAATAATGATAATAATTTTGATATAATTCAACATTGAAAACTTTTTAGTAGTAATTTTTATCATAATATTTTCTACAACTATTTTACTATAATATTTTCTATAATTTTTACTATAATATTTTCTTCTGTGATATCTTTGACAATTTCGATAATAATTCCGGTATGATTCAGCATTAAAAAATTTGCGTGGTGATTTGCTACAATATTTTCTTCGCGTGTCTCTTTTCTTCACGAATGTCCGTTCTTGTTTCGTGGGACACGGTGTGTCATTGAGAACATGAATATCTCTCTCGGAATTCAGATATCATATATTGATTTCAAGGATCAATTAAGAGGAGTTGATGATTGATAGTAGTAAAAAGGGAAAGCAGATTGAGATTGTAGATCGGAACTTAAAGATCCGTTTGTATTTTCTGATATTCAATATCGACCGATAGTTTATCGATTCTTAGTCACGCAGTGATAAACGTGTTCATTAAATTCTCTGCAACGAATAATCAGCGATATCAGTGTGGACACGTACGCAGACTTTGCACATCTGTAGCTTCACGCAAGGTGCGAACATCCAAAACGAGTCTTCTTCCCCGATTCTTCTTATCTTACTCTCGGCTCTGCATTGCCACTCAATCTCTTTAATTCCAGGACAGTTGTCATCGACGGCTATATAAGATCGAACTATCAATATTAGAGTGTTAGGAAAACGTTTCGATCAATTTTGAGAGTGGTATAAGAGGACGATATAATTAATATAACTTTAAAAAGATAATTATAAAAATCTCTCAAGTGAGAAAATTAGTCGCAAGTATATTTTATGTAAAATAAAATATTTTTATTGCAAATTTGATTTTTATTTACTGCAATTTTTATAGAAAATTGACAATTCGCGACAAATGATAAATCATTGCGAAGTTTTTAGTAAAGATAAAAGTTTATTTAAAAAATTTATTTGATATATTTATTTGACCAATTTTATTTATATAAAATCGAATGAAAAGTGTAACTTGTTAATTGGATTTGAGACTCATTGTAAGGTGCGTAATATGTAATTTATCATTCATTTTTTAACGTTTCTTCTTCGATTACTTACACAGACCCTCGTCTATATTTTGGTCGACTTCGCTGCGTTTCTCGTCGATTCTATCGCCACCGCCGTCGTTGCCATTAGTGTTCCCGTGGCCGTTGTTGCGGTAACTCGACGTCGAATTATTGTGCGCCTCCTTCTGCGTCTTCTGCGCCTCCTTCTGAGCCGCGACGTTGCTTCTGAGATCGCTCAAGGCCTTGCGCATCTTCTGCAGCGAGTAGGCCGCCGCCATCCTCGTCATTATCTTATCCTTCACCTGTCGGATTTTTACGAATTTTTGCGAGTCTGTCCTTCACGCGCTATTATTGCCTCCTGTGCATTTTCAAATTAACTTATTAAGGGCCACGATTATAACATAAGGAATTTTAATTGGACGCAAAATTTACTTAAGTATAGTTGAGTCAAATATTTTTATATGGAGTTTAATACAGTTGTTTCTCTCTTCTGTAGATTACAAATTAATATTAAAATCATAAAATAGTGAATAATTTAATATCCGGAAATATTAAAAACTGAAAAGCTCGCAGGAAGGAAACTCTTGTCGAAGTAATTTTACTGAACAAGACTCTTGTTCCAAAAATGAAACTTGGCCACTGATGAGTTAGTTCGAGGTCGAAAGGACTACCTTCTGCAGATCCGCTTCCGTTTCGTCCTCCAGGTCGGCGTATCTCAAGGGTTCGTCGCTGATCAGGTCCTTGATGTATTTCAGCTTCGAGTCCATCTGTTCGAGCTTGTCCTTCCGTTCGTTCTCGTTCTCCTTCGACTTCAAGTTCTCGGCCATGTTCTGCCCAAATAGTCCGGCCGTTAGTCGGACGAACGCTCGAGTCACTTGTGCAATTGTTTACATGCGTTCATACCTCGTAATAGCGTTGCAGGATCCACTCGTCGTCCTGATTCTGCGTTCCTGGGCCGGCCATGAAGGTGGCCTTCTTCTTTCTCCGGTCGATGCCGAAATACTGCGACCAGTCGACGCTCTTCTTCCTCACCTGGACGAATTTTGATTTGGCCGTCTTCATCGCGCTCTCCTTCTGGCTCTTCGGCACTGACGTCGCATTCAGTGGCGTCCCCGTCGCACCCTCCTCGTGGCCGTGATCGTGATTGTGATCGTGATCCCGATCCTGATCGTGATTATGGACATGATCGTGATCATGATCGTGGTCGTGGCCGTGTTCGTGTGCATGGTCGTGATCGTGATCGTGATCGTGTTCAGACTTGTAAGTGCGATTATGGGCGTCCGTAGATTGCGTGCCGAATAAAGCTCCCAGATCTTGAGCAACCTTGAAGTATATATTTAGCAATGTTACATTATGTGTAATTACATTGGGTTACCTTAATGAGAACAATAATGTTCGCCGACGGTAGTAACGATTGCGGAATTGAAGAGCTTATGTGAGCTGAAAGTGGAAGTCCACCATCCCTCCTCTCTCTCTCTCTCTCTCCCTCTTTACGGAGCTCATCGCGAAAATATAAAGGCAAATAAAAAGAGTCAACACTTAGTAATGTCGGACGTTTTAATTGTGGCAATGTAAACGTGTTGATTTTCAGACGACATATTAAGTAACTTACTCTATATATTATTAGCTTTGAGATTTTCTGATTTCATTTATTTCCAAATTTTCTTCATTTTCTACATTTATCTATTTTCTAATTCATTTATCGCGAGAGTGTTCTCATATTGGCTTCAATGTTATGCATGCGGTAAGATGATCAGGTGAAATTAAACGTGTGTACGGTAGCATGCATTTTTTAAATCGTTACGTCAATAATTGGCTCTTTTTATAAAAAAACTTTGTAATTTAGATTTAATCTTTCCGACGTTTCACGACTTCTACTTTCAGCTATATAGCTCCAAACCATTTTAAAACATCCACGATTTCCAGGAATGGAGATTACGACGGAGAGGTTCATCGCGAGCTTCCGTGGTTTTGATATTACTCGTAATTCTCCATTCTGAATGATTTTACTTGAACATAACTTAAAACGATTCGGAGGCAGCGTGTCTAATAGATCTCTGATTCTAATAGTTCTACTGAAGCGGCGAGACCTAATTTTTGCACGTTGACCGCGCGACTTGGGTGACGAATCGTGTCTCTGATCGATTTCGCGTTATTGATTCAGGCGACGCTTGTTTCGAAATAATTGTTCACGGATGTATCAGTTATCAGCCAGAACCGTTTGATTTTCGATCGTCGATTTGCCGGGACGACAATTTTGTCGACGCGAACTCTTCGACCTCGGTAGCCATTTCGCACGATGTTATATGATGTAATATGTTGCCACACGACAACACTGAGTACACATTTCCAAAGATTTTATTGGATATTATAAACAGATATACATGAACAGAGGTATCATAAGTGTAGACAGACAAGTAACGTTGCCATTTGGCAACACATCCGATTAACACGTCGAGATATTATCATTAATTAATAATTGAACCGAATTTCCGCCTGACGATCGCGCAAAATTAAGTGCCGTTTCGCACAAGCCACATCGCTTTACGGAGCTTGAGACTCGAGACGGATAGAATTTTATTGTTGCCCTTTTTATCTCAACGTGACTTTATTAGACAATGGCTCTCGATTCCGATGCGGACGCGGGTACAGTTTCGCGTTTCTCTCTTTCTCTCTCTCTCTCTTTTTTTGTCGTATCGTTTTGGCTTTCACTCGTGCGTATCGTCGTGGAGGGTAAATAAAACAACCTTGGGGTCGGTGGTCTTCAACTTGGTCTGAGTAGGTCTGGGGCTTCTCTTAGCGACCGGATAGCGCTTGGAGAACTTGCGATAGCCACCGAACTCGCGGCCGATCGGATATCTGCCGTTGACGTTCCTGCGCTCAGCCGGTGTCAAGTACAAAATGCTCTGGTCCTGGTCGCGGCCCATGAATTCGTTGTCGCTGCCGTCTCTCGTCTGGCCCCTCATCGACGAGCCCTTGCTCAGAAGCTCGCCCCAAGACATTGGTCCTGCAGTTCTGTCGGGCAAACGTCCTCCGTCACATCGTTTCTCCGCTCGTTTACGGCAAAACGGCTTGTTTTTGAGACCGAGCATTTTCATTAATTAAATAATTGAGAGAGCAACTTTCACTTCGGAACATTTTTCCTCTCTCCAAGCTACAAACTGTATTTTTTAATCACAATAAGTGTTACATTAAATTATTTTATGTAATATTTTAAGATGTGATGTAATATTGTGTGCATTATATTATTAATATAATTTAATATAAAACTTAACGTACTTATCGACTTATTATTGAAATTTAATTGGCAATATAATATCGTCATTTATGATGTTACTTTAATGTCCTGTTATTACTCGCTCCTGTTATTAACACGATATTTATGTACATAGAGGAAAAGGTTTCTTTGTTTTATTTAGCATATGCATCTATCTAACTTGGATTTATTTAACGTAAACAACATAATTTAATATCAAATATCACTTTGTTTGAATGAAAACGTTATTTCATTAAAGTAAACCGTGTTGCTTGATAGAAAAAACTATATTATTTCGAGAAAATATAATATTTCGTTTTCAATAATAAAAGAAAATAAAGAAAATAAATAAAAGAAAATTTGTTTTATTAAACATTAAATACTGTTCCACCGAAACAACGAAGTTTTTCACTATTTTTCAAACACAGTGTTACTCTTTCAAACAATTTATTGTTTGTGACAAACGTTGTAATGTTTAGATGAAAATACAAAAAAATGTGTTATTTGACATGAAAATATTTGTTTATTGTTTTAGAAAAACAATCCTGTTTGTTGAATCAAACATTCGTTTGTTTGCACTATTCCAAGAGGCAAATTTGTTTCAATAGAAGAAATTTGATTAAATCCAAAGAAATCCTTTCTCCGTTTACTTGTTTGTGAACTCGTTAAAAAAAATGCCCAATGACTTTAGCGTTAAACTCGAATTTTTAAGAGATAAGAATAAGCACGATTCGAAGTGAAGCTCATTATCGCCGTCTTTAACATCACCTGTCGGACGAACACCTCCCGGCATCGGGTGAATCGGACTTACTCGTATACTTTGTTCCCTCTACCAGCTCTGTATCTGTCGGAAAGCGTTTGTAAAGCGGTTAAATAATCGTCGCCGTCCTCCATCTCGTTCAGACCGTATGGGAAACCGTCCAGCGATTTGCCCAAGACCAGTTTCGCCAGGTCCTTGTTGTCGATGTTCATCCGATCGCCGGTGCCGCCGCGTTTGCGGCTGGAGCTTCGCTCGCGTTCGCGGAAGATCGAGGCCACCGGCTCTTCCTGCAAGCACACATCGCACACCGTGCACTTCAGCGATCTTCCTGTTCGGAACCGCCAATTTTTCAACCTCCCGCTTGAAGAGATCACTGTCGTTCGTAAATTGAGAGTCCTAATGCCGCTATTCGACTGACAGATCGGCCGTGGCGTACATCCCTGCCCGCTTTCCTTGTTAAATAATAAATCGACCCACCTGCTCAGGCACGCTCTCCAGGTAATCGAACAACGCCCTTTGTAACTTGTCGTGCAGACCTTGGAAGCCATCCCCCACTGTTTCCAACTGGCCATTATCTGAAACCGCAATAAATCTGGACTCGTCTGTGACCCTCGTTTCTTGATCTTTATCATTTCTCAGAGCTCTCGAGAAGAGGGAGACACGATAAAAGTGACCAAGACTCGACGGCCGGGAAGGAGGCAAAGTAATTAATTGAGAAAATTCAAGATTTAAATATCGAAACAATCTTAAAATCGCCTTTTACGCTTACGCTCAAGTGTGTATTGTTTAGCTTCCGCGTTCCATTGTTAATTGTTCACTAATTATACACGAAAGAAAATAATTTTTTCGTTGTAGCTAAAACTTCGTTGCGACAGCGATAAAATTTAATTGGCATCACTAAATTAGCCGATTATTTATCATTTTGGCAGAAACGTTTTGTTGCCGTGATAGAAAATATTCTGCTGAGTGAATTTGCCCTTAGGACACATTGCCTAGAGAGAACGGTTGACTTATAACTTTATGACAAATGCTTTATGCCCTAAATCTTTATTTATCATTTGTTTATTTTTTGTTTTTATTATACGATGGTTTGTCATCAGTCACAAACAGAACGGCTTCTTAGTTTTAAGACAGTCGTTGTGCGTTGCTTAAAGACTTAAGGCATAAAACATTATCTTACACCGATAAGCCAGACCTTTAAATTACTGTTAAAATAGAACAGCATTTTCCTACACTTACTTTGTTATATAATTCGTTCTTACATCAAAGTAATTCGTAAATTCAGCAAGACAATAGCAACTAGTATTTTTAACAAATCGTTTTGCTGTCCACGTAATGATAACTGACGCAGATTTTGTTTTGCAATACAGCAGAAAATTTGCTGTGTCAGCGGACTATTTTTCTATTTTCTATTTTCGAAGAAGCGTCGTTCACGAAGAAGCTCAAGACGGGAGGTGCTCCTTCCTTCTTCCGTTTTTAAAGAGTTCCCCGATCGGCGGGTCTCGCCCTTACCGCCTGGTAAGAACTCGATCTCCTCGTCCTCCTCGTCGAGGTCCCGGTCGAACTTGCGGTCGGCGTCGCCGCCGTGGTACTTGAACGAGTGGAGGTCGTTGTAGTCCACCGCGTCCAGGGACCTCTGCTTCCGTATGACGGCGTCCAAGGCGCTCCTCAGGGACTCCTGGCTGGACTGTCGGGCGGTGGGGATCAACGCGAGCGCGCCGGTGCCCAGCACTAGCAGCGGCAACAGCCATCCTTGCGATGCCATACTCGCGAGCTGGCCGACAGAGAGAGAGAGAAAGAGAGAGAAAGAGAAAGACGTAGGGTCATGCGAGATTGCGTGTGAAACGCGTATAATCTAAGAGTCGATTGCATAAATTTATTCTCCGGCAGAGTGTCGCACCAGGTCGCGAAGCGAGGCGAGGTCGAAGTGCTGATATTACGCGGCCCTCGGACGATTTTTGCTAATTGGATCACAATGTTCACTCTCCTCGTCCCGAAGAGAAGCTCTTCTTCGTGACAAAGAGAGAAAGAGAGAGAGAGAGAGAGAGAGAGAAAGAAAGAGAGAGACCCGGATCGATCGTCTCACTCGAGGTGGAATTAAGCAGGAAGACGACCGAACGACTGATGATGGCTTTTTCGCCCGCGGGCGTGTTGCGTATCTCGTTATAAATATACACAGGTATATTGATCACCATCTATTTTGCATGCTGCACTGTATCGTGGCGATATCGATTTTGTCAACAGGATAGCGAAGTCCGCGCGAATGAAGACGTACCGAGGGAATCTACGACGTAACGCGACTGTGACATAGATTGGCGACACGGACCAGCGGACGACTCATCGGCACGACTCTTCGCAATACAATCTGGTATTCGCAAGTATCCCTCAAACTTAACGTAATTGGAAATAGAAATGAGTAAAAGGAGAAGGAGAAGATTGCGCGGATTAAAACGACGAACGTGTATCGAGACGAAGTCATTGAGAGAACGCAAATATATGTTACGTTGCGGTACATCATATACTGTGCTTTCGGATCGATAACCGCCGCGTTATCCGAAAGAAAAAATATTTACAGACCTGTCGACAATACATAAAGCAGGTTCTACTTGACGCTCGCAACGATTGCGAGCATTGTTCCGTCTTTGTTTAACATCCTGGAGGAACAAGGATAGAATGATGCGAGCGTTAAGTGGAACGCCACCCATAGTCGAGTTTCCGTCGACGAACGAATTATTACTTTACGTGAAACGGCGTAACAGTCCGGAGAGGCTTTCTGATCGTCGATCGGCTTAATGAAATTTCGATGGCGCCAGATGATCAACGAGCAAGGTCACAGTCAAAAACGACAAAGGGTCATCGGTCGCCAGTGGCTGACAGATGGTACACCGGGTCCGGGCGCGAAACGGCTCGGCCGAATTTCGCGGATCGTATTTGTCCCACGATCGATCGAACGACAGCCGCGACGACGTCGATGACGATGCAGGAGCGGTACCGGAGCGACGGGGAGCACACAATATCGCGATTACGACATCCCGCGGCTGGTGACGGGGTCGATTATCGACGCGGCCCCGCGATAAAAGCGCGAGCGCCGGTGATTAATCAATTAACGGTGCAATTCGGCAGGGCGCGCGACGTACCTGATTTTTCAATTTTTCATCCGCGTGACGCCCCCTCGGTCCCTCGGACGAGTTGTGCCCAGCGAGCGTTTGCTTTACCCGTGAAAACGACGAACCACAGTCGACGACGACGATTCCTGCGCGTGCACGGGACTCCGTCCTGTTCTCGTGCGATCACCAATGGCGGCGACTTTTATATAGGGCGATAGAGGACGGATCGATAGAATCGCGCATGGAACTATCCCGGCGGCAGCAACAAGTAAAAGCGACAACGGGGTGTGCCGCCGGATGGAAAAGGAGGGAGAGAGAAAGATAGCGGGGAGAACAGCGAAGGGCGAGAGAGAGAGAGAGAGAGAAAGAGAGGCCGGAAAATTCTACATACTCTCGCGTAACACCCCCAGTCGAAATCGCACTGTGTATTTCGATGGGAATAATAATAAAAAGAAAAATAAGAGAAATTCAGACGAAACTATTCGAAAATATGTATGACGCAATTGCAAAATTGAATGACGTCCATCGTTGAGCGCGCTTTAAGCCGGAAATAATTACATGAGGTTATTTAGATCCAAATTAAAAGTAGCTATTATTAGCAAAATATAGTATACTATTGATTGCTCTATCATTTATTATTATTATTTAAGGACGTTATCATAAATATAGATTTATTCGCTACTTTTGTGAAAAAGAATGAGGAGAGGCCAAAAAAATATTTAAGAAACGGAATAAGCACATCAAGTGTTCGCGATCGTTTACGTAAAAAAAGAAAAAATGAGGTGACTATTCCCGGGTTAAGGAAGTTCGAGCCTTTGAATAGATAAACCTGTAATATATGCATGACAAAAGTTTATCGGACTAACAACGCGTAACAGAAATTTCAATAATTTTTACCGTATTGTTTCCGAAATATTTAATTTTGAATTAAACTTGTATTAAACTTATATTTAAACTTAAACTTGTAAAGAAAATGATTACGTTACGTGAGTAAATATTTGTTAAGAAATATTAGAGTAGTTTCTTTTATTTGAATTAAGTAAATATTACTTTAATGTAGCACACTGAAAGAAAAAAAGTGTTACATTCAAGTAATATTTGTTTAATCCAAATAAACTACTCCAATACTTCTTAGTAAATATTTACTTGAACGTAGCAATTATTTTCAATGTAGACAAGTTTTGAAAATATATTAGTGAAAAGTTTATATAATTTATAGTAATATTCGAGATACAAATATATATATGCATATATTTAAATATTCATATACTTTTTTCTATTATCTGTGCGTCTCTATTTGACCAACTGCTGCATAAATATAGTATAATGAGAAAAAGAAAAAAATGATATTTTCATATTTGTGATATTGTGTATATATAGGGTGTTCCAGATTAACAGGAACAAACTTCGTGAAAACGTAGAACAGACTAAAGTGAACGAAAAAGTCCTGTACCATTTTGCAGACAACCACGCAAAATTTCGAGTCATTAATTATTGAAAATGGCCATGTATAAAGGCTTCTTTAATTAATAACTCAAAACTTTGCGTGTTATTTGCAAAATGGCACAAGACATTTTTTGTTTATCTCATTTCGTCCTACGGCCTCCTTAATTTTGTCCATGCTGATCTGAGACACTGTATATTCGCCTCAGTTTCGTTTCAAATCAATATTTATTATTCGGATAGTGAAACAAACATACGAAACCGTAATTTTGCCTAATAAGTAATAAATTAACGAGAGACGCGCCCTCGTGATGCACCACTGGAAATACGGCACTTAATGAACGAACCTCCTTAACTTCAGATAAATAGATAAAAGGATGGGAGCCTTATCAGGACGCGCGGAACGCGACCACAGCGATAACGGAAATATCGCGATGCGCGAAGCTATTCGCCGCAGGTAGGAGAAACTCGGCGGTGTTGCTCGCGTTTATTAGGAAAATTAATCGGCGAGGAGAGCGGGGAGAATGAAAAATGTTCTGCGAAACGCTCGTTATCCGGAACGCCTGCTTAAAATTGCCCCGAATATTTCGCTGCCTCGTACGAGAGATTTTCCGAACGCGGAGCATGCATTTTTCCAAATTTTTAAAAAATTAATGAAAAAAATCACGCGTAAAATTATCCGTCGGACGCGATCGCACCTTCGCGTATTCGTTCGCACTTTCTATGTGTGATTGTATATTTATGAGGGAACGCTAGGAGAAAATTATAAAACAGCGAAAGCGCAAAATTTAATTATGTTACTGTGATAAGCGCTAACTGATAAATATGTAAAATGTGCGTTACGCAACGAGCGAAGGAAAAAAATATCTGCACGCCTCATCGCTTTTGGGATAATCCCGTGCGAGAAATATCGTTACGACGTGCTTCCTTCCCTCTCTTCTCCCTTCTCTTTCTCTCTCCCTCAATTTATCTTTCGTTCGATACGTTGGTATATAAACGAAGGCGGGTGTATTCCAATGGAGAGTCGCCTAGTGCGACGATATTTCTCTTCTACATGTAAATTTATTCCAGAAAGGATGAGGTATGCAAATACATTTTTCCACGTTGTACACCGGAGTTGTCGTCCTATGACGCTTATTTGTTATTAGTGTTATTATTATTATCCTTAAAATATGATTTATTCAGTGCTCTGGCACGAAAGATCCCCTCGAGAGCGCAGATCACCGTAAACAAAGTTTGTCCGAATCTCCCCTACCGGACTTACTTATACGTGCATGTCTGTTGAAAATCATACGGTCGTAACTTCTCATGAATCTTGATTGTAATCTCAAAGTGCACATGAACGTGCCACGTTTTCGAAAAATCGCGAGTTCACACGTTTTAATAGTCAATCGCAACAACAATATTATTGCGTTATCAGAAGCAACGAGGAGAAACATATAAAAATAATCTCGCCTATTTTCCGGGAAAGAGGAAGAAAAATGCGGTTTCTTTTCCGGCGCTGGCCGAGTGATCGGGCGATCTGCGCGCAATGACTTCTCCGATCAGCGCGCCTTTGTCCGGCGCGCGAACAAAAAGATATCTGCGTGTGATACCGTTTATCCGCTCGGCAGCGATAAGCGGCCGATTTATCGACCGATAGCGAGATAGACGACGAAAATTAAGGCGTTATGGACAAGCGTTGAATGTGAACGAGAGACGTCGCTGGACAGTGCGGTGTTGTCGTCGTACGTTTCCTCGCTTCCTCCTCTGTCAAGGGCTGCGAATTTTTCGCGCGCCGAAAGCGAGCCAAATCGCGCGAATCGCCGAGAAGAGAGGAAATAAATTTAACCCTCCACGTTTGCTCCTTTCACGAGACCACGGACGTCCATCTTGCTCATGATCAGGTCGCGGAAGCGGCGCCGATTATGGAGCGGAACCACCCCATCGAAGTCCACGGTTCGTTTCTGAACGAAGACGCCATGGCGGGTAAAAAGAGAAAGACCTTGATAAAAAGGGGAAAAGTCTTAAAGTAGTGATATCGCCTCACGACATTTCCTCGCCTGAATGTCAAGTGGTAAATGCGATTCTTTTTTTGCTGAATTCCTTCCTCAGACACGACGGACGCGGTGACGCAGACGATGGAGCTGCAGGATAACGCGCCGGTCTTTTACTCCAGCGCAACGATCATCACGATGCAACCCGGAGGTGAGTAAACGTTTCTTTCTTAACTTTAGCTAGCCACATTTATTTTTACGCGTCATGAGACCGCTCGACTTTGTCATTTACATTCTAATTGATATTCTTGAGTTTATAAGATAAGAATTGCAAGTACAAAGTCTGAATATAATCATAATAACATTAGGCCAATAGCATAGTGCAACCCGGTTGTGAATAAGTGTTTCTTTTTTAACTTTAGCTTTAGCCACTTATTTTCGAATCTTTAATTCATCTCACTCCAGTCCGTGAGACCGCTCGACTTTGTCATTTATATTCTAATTGACATTTTCAAGCTAGTAAAATGGGAATTGGAAGTACAGAGTCTGAATAAGATGTTTATAATATCAAGTCAAGTGATTTGGGTTTAAAAATTAAACTTATTAACTTATTATTGTAAGAAACAGATTGCAAAAAGGTGGAGAGAAAGGAATGTTTTCGAAAAAAAAAATTTCAAGTAGCTTATAAGTGCGATTTAAGGTTCCTGACGTCAGAATTGAGAAAACGCATGCCAAGGATTATAATATGTATATAAGATTCGGCATACTTGTAAAATGGTTCTAACACTTTCCTTGTACTGGAATAATCAATAAACAAAAATTAACTTGACACGGAACTTTCCTTTCTAATCTCTTTTCTCATGATTTTGCCAGTGTTAATTTTGTGACTACTTATTGATTGTGTTCGGGTAAGAGAAAAGTGTCCGGACATTTTTCCGGACAAGCGCCGACATCTTCGGAGAAAATCGTCGCGAAATTCTCCGAATAAAAGACAACGCCGGAGAAGGAGTCGCAAAGTAAGATATATCACGATTTCAATCTTTCGCATTCCAAAAGGATTTAACTAACCCGAGGTCACGTTACGGCACAAACGCGCCGCGGTGACGGTGAAATTGCCGACGGCGATAACGATTCATCGTCAAAAACGGTCTTCGCCTTTTGTTTATTCAACCGAATAACTGTCATTTTTCCAGCAAGTGACAGCCGATCTCCTCGGAGACCCATCCCCGTGAACACCATGGACTGGATCTCCACCCCCAGGTCGCAATTAAACGCGATCACCGGCACGCAATTCCTCGCCGGCGTCGAGCAGTTGGAAATTCAGCAAGTTATTGATTTGAGTACTCGTACGTATTTAGCGCGTGACGCGCGGACTCGCCGTCTTGTATGAAGAAAAGGGGTGAAGGGAGAGAGTAGAAAAAAAATATATATATTTGTTTTATTTAATCTATAATTAATTTTTTTAAATTGACTTCTTACACTTATCTATATATTTTTCAGATATACATGTACGCTTTCGTACATAAGGTGAGGCAATAACTATTACCATCTAAAATATTTTCGGAAAATAAAGATATTTTATTTACGGTTGAAAAGATGATAAAGGTTTATACTTACAGGTGTTCAAAGTAACCACCGGTAACAACGCGATTTCTGTGCATGGAAGAAACATTAGTATCAATTCAAGACTATATGATCTTGCATGAAGATAAACCTCGCTAAAATAAAAAAAATTCCACCTAAGTCCATTAAAAATATTATATTTTTGTTATTCAAAAATAATTTTCATGAATTGAAAGAAAAAAATACTAGTTAGAAAGAACGATACCTTCCAACTGATATAATTCTTAATTTGAAGATATTCTTCTTCCTATCCAATAATATTTCCTCTTAATCCATGAAAATTACTTTTGAATAATATAAGAATATTTTTAGAAGACCTATATAGAATTTTTTCATATGTATATAAGCAAGCTTTATTTTCATATAAGATTATATATTCTTGCTTATATAAGAATATGAGTCTCGAAATGATATTCATTTTTCTCCTACTCTCCAGATATCACAAGAAATCCCAAAGTCATTCAAGATATCCTGAAGAATATCTTGGGATGTCCTCAGTACATTCAAAATGATCTCAGGACATTTTATACTGTCTGAGCTTATAGTTCCAAGATATTCAATGTGGTAATAATTATTGCCTCACTCGGTACATACATATTAAAAACGTTAGACATTATCGAATATCGTCTCGGCGACGTTAAATCGACGATTTTGCGCCTCCTGGGCAGTGCTCGGCAGAGTGGACAGAGGACACCAGTACAGAGTGAAAGTGCCGCGAGCGGAGTCGCTCTTCCTCGCCATGGAGAAGAAGGATGAAACCAAGTCGAGACTCTTCGGCTGGTACAAGGGCTTCGTGCTGAACGTCTTGGATCAATGCGGCGAGACCGCGTTCGTCATCAGGAAGGACCCGAGCTGGATGCACATGCCCGGGTCGCGACAGGCAAGTTTACGCGCGAATGAACGGAAAGTCGTCGGGCTTCTCTTTTCTTTCGAGTGTCACGTAACCCAGCGGATCTCCGTTAGCAGCTTCGGTTCGATTTTCAATAGATGACGTCACATACACGTGATACGGACAACAATGCTAATAATGTTTGTGCATTGTGCGCCGTTGCGAAAGCGGCACTTTCACGGCGATTACTTGGTCGAAGTCGTTTTTTCTCTCAAAGATTTTTCTCTTTTCGAAGATTACACCGAGCTCTTTGATTGGCTCAATAGAACCCGGTAAACATTAACAATAACATTACAACAATGTTATAATTTGCCACTCAACAATGTTATATATATATAATGCATGCTATATTTCGCTCACATTGTGTTGAATAGGAAATTATTGATACAATGCTATTGTTACTTGGTGTTTACTGGGAATAGCTGAAAGTTGAGTTCAGTCGCAATATTAGTCCTCGTTAACTCGTTAACACGTTCATTGTCAAGCTGAAAATTGGAATTTTGTGTGGTGGCCACATTTTTTTTATTTTTTTATTTAGTTTTTATTGTGCTCAAAACAAGTTAATATATTATTTAATATTGTGCTCAAAACAAGTTAATATATTATTATTGTGCTCAAAACAAGTTAATATATTATTTATACGCTTTTATTATTATATACATAGGATTTATGTACTCTAAATATCTATTACGCGATAACGCGTGATCGGCCGTTTGGTGAGAACTCGCGTGATTGGCAATTAAAGTGTTAATAATTCGCAATCCCCTCGATCGACGTCTGCTAACACGTCGATAACCACCAATATCGTCCGGCGATACGCATTTTGAGAAAACATTTCTGAATCTCATGATTCCATCAACTATCCGTTTCTATTAGGAGTTTCGGTTAATTTTAAAAGTTTTGCCTCAAAAACGCGTTTATTAAAAAAAAAAACGATACATTGTATTTCGATCGAAATATTTTCCACCGCTTGCCACAACTTTTTCCCATCTCTTCGGCAATAAGTGGATCCCACGGTAGAAAAAAAAACTTATCTTTAGAAGCAATCCATTCATCGACAAATTTTTTTACTCCTCCAAGGTTTCAAAAGTGCGTATCTCGAAGCACATGTTGCATTGATCGGACCAAGTAATAATCAAACGATGATGCAATGTCTGGAGAATACATAGGGTGGGGTAAGACTTTCAAACGATCGTAGAAAGTGGTTTGATCAATATCCAATTGTTCTGCAAGTTCTTTGAATTGAATCTTCATCCAATAATACATCTAACCCTAGGAACTAACCGAAACAAGACAAAAATTTGTGTAGAAAAAAAATCGGAATTCATGTGAACCTTTCTAAAACGAGCAGTTGCGATATTTCGCATCTTTGAATAAAGTTATTATTAATTAAGTTCGTAATTTCCTTTCATTTTGTTGTACGAATGTCCATTTGCGCGAAAGAGATGCGTTTTTCTCACCCTCATCGTGCAGAGTTCGCGCGAGTGCACGTGCACGTACATAACGAGCGGAACAAGCGCGATTACTCATGGTTATTACCAATATAGTACGTCCAAATAGAAATAAGAGACGCGACGGGTGAGTTCGTTCACATTTCGTTCATGTTCCTTCACGCACGATGAATCGGCGAGTGTTTAATACGAAACACGTGCTGTCGAGCAGAGAATCACGGTGGAGAGCGCGAATCTCATCGGCAGCGTGGAGGAGAATTTTAGCGTGATAGGGCCGCACTTCACGGTCTACGACGCGTCTAAAACGCCGCTCTGCAAGATACACGGGCCCAACATCTGCGGCTGCTGCATGTACAAGGAGGCGTTATTTCAGGTAACGAGTAGAGATATACGAATCAAGTATCTGCGTCAAATCGAGTCGAATCGAATCTGCAAAATTTCATGTCGAATCGAATCAAATTTCTTTAATTCAAATCGGATCTTACTTATTTACATTGTTTTACTTACTTATTATTTTTTATTTATTTGCCGGGATTTACATTACACGCTAATTTGTGTATATTTGTGTATAAAGTACATTCAATGATATTAAAAACCTTTGTAAACGAGCAAAAATATTAATCACCGCATAGTTTAGAAAAAAACTCTCATCAATCACAAGCAAAATGATGTGCTAAATGTTAGAAAACTTATAAATACATATTAGAGGTGTGCAGAGTTTATAAACTAATAGATACATACGTATATCGTGTATTTTTTGTATGAGTCATGTATTTTTTGTATAAATTATGTAACGTTTTCAAACGTGCATATGTCTACGATGACGTGTCATTTCATGATCAGAACCACGCCAGATTAGCAAAACAACACTCTTACACGTATAATTTAGTCAATAATAAAAACAATAATTTTGAGAAACTAGTTTTTAACTTTAATTACTCATATTCATTTCTATCATTTTCCTCCATATAAATGAAACAGTCGAAAGAATGGGGCTAATTTGAATTCGAGCCTTTCAGATTCGAAAACGAAGTCGAATCGAATCAAAAAGCGATTCGGATTGGAACAATTCGCGTGTCTCTAGTAACGAGTCAACTGTTAAATATGTTATCAACGAACAATCAAGAGTTGCCATCGAGTGAGCGCTCCTGTTGTTAAAACAATTATGTATCCGTTCATCTCGTTCAATTCGGTTTCTCAGGTTGTATCGATGGACGGATCGCGCCAACTCGCGTCCTTGATGCACCAGTGGGACCACTTGAGCGTCGATTACGTACTGCTGCTGACGTTTCCGATAGACACCGACGTGAAAGTGAAAAGCCTGCTCTTGGGCGCCTCGTTTCTGATAGTAAGCACCTCCTCTTATTTGCCTATTTGCTGGCGACCGTACTTTTCCATCACGAGTGTGTTTTTGTTCTTCGTATTGCGAATCGCATCTAATTCCCGTTTCGTTTCAGGAATATTTGTACTTTCAACGGATTAGAAGAGCCTCCAGGAGGTAAAAGCCCGCGAGACCAACCATGCGCGAGCGATTTGTTATCTGAATAATCGCCCTCACCTTGGTTTTGTCCTCCCACGAAACAAGCGCGTGAACCATGTGTCATATATGAACTGATAGGTTCTGCTAAAGAGCCATTTGACGTTTGTGTACAGAGCAATTAGAGACAGCGCACAGTTGTACGGAACCTTGAAGTTATAGAATTGATGTACATACGTGTATTACGTAATATAATACTCACGGACGGTGATGTCTGAAGTACATGATTTATGCGTGTCAGCATATATGTGTTTGTGCATGTGTCTGTATATTGTTCTATTGAAAAATAAGTTTTAGCACATTACGTAAGTAATAAAAGACAGCAGCAAGAGTTCCAACATTGAAATATGCAAAAATACCTAAGTATAAAATGTCTACATATCTTTTTCCTTGGATAATTTTAATTTTTAAATGAGATATGACGTAATTTTGTTTAAGTCAAGTTGATAGATATTTGTGACGGTATCGTGCGAACCGAAACCGTGCCATAGTGAGCATTAATGATTTTGTATCGTAACGGAAAAACCGCCTATTTATGCAAAAATCAAGTTGTAGATAACACGCTAGACGGAAGAAAAAACGAGGAACGAACGGCGAATATAGATTTTCGTCGTTGCAATTTGGAAAATGTTTACGCCACGACGAATCCGAATAGAACGTTATGGGCTGTACAGTCAGTCACAGGAAGGTTGCAACAGTTCTTCTGCTTACATACTGCAGAACACAAAAAATACGACGAAGCGAATTTAAGATTCACGAATATACACAATAGGTGGTCAGACAACTGTCAAAATTAGATATATGCATGTTAAAATTACACGTGTATAGTCATTTTCGAATTCCGAAATTCCGAAACATGTAAAAAATAACTTGCGACCGTCCTGTGACTGATTGTACAAAGTCGACAGATAAATAGATACAACACTATATCTATCAACGTTGACAGATAAATAGATGATGCAACACTATTTATTCAATGAATTTCGCAACGCATTGCGTATCCAACACGAAAATTTGTTTTTTAATAATTCTCTGGTAATATATATATTTCCTTATCGGATGTGAGGCGTGTTGCGAAACTCAGCGGAAAAAATTGTTGTAGCTATTTGCCAACTTTATACATTCGTCAAAATTAGATATGTACATGTCAAAATCACGTGTGTATATGTAATTTTGACAGTTCTTTGACTATTTACTACGTATGTTCGTAAATCATAGGTTCGCTTCGTCTTATTTTTTGTATGTTCCACATGTAAAGAAAGAAATCTACAACCTTCCTGTGACCGACTGTACGTATTTAAACGCGAACACAGGCATTCATATTACGAATTCGCTGTTCGTTCGCCCGGTGCATATTCAAACTGAATAAAAACACCTGAACTGTAAATAAACATACGAATTTGAAGGCAAACGAGGCGATACGAGAGATCGCGTATGGTTTTCAGTAACAAAACTGGCAACTTGTGGTTACGTAAACGTTGCAAATATTATTTAAGTGGGTGCAAATTTTTACAAATGAGTGGTTGTATTTTCATTCGAACAAAACGTGCATTTCTAAGCAGCATGTAAATGTTCGAGAAATGTTCGCTCTCTTGGTTTGATTATATTCAAACAAAGTAAGAACGTCGAAGAACATATTTTAGAGTTTCGAACGTTTTAGAACCCCTAACCTTTTAGGTACGGCTGAATTCTGCGCGAAGCTATTTCCCTGGACTGCAGAGCAAGTTTTAAAAAAAATTTTCTATTTGAAACGATATAGCACTGTCCGTCAGGCATTGCAGTGCTGTATCGTTTCAAAAATAAATTTTTTGAATAAGCCACTATAGTGGCGTGTCGTCCTGAAAGATGATATCCGCGAAAGCCACTATAGTGGCGTGTCGTACCTAAAAGGTTAATATATATCTTACGTAGCAAAAATTTCGCAGTATCACAATTATGCTGCTCTGTTACAATTCCATTTTTTAATTAAAATATATACATCTTGAAGTTTGATTATAACAAATTATAACTGTTTATATTCTATTTATAACAAATTATTAAAAAAATATATTAATTGCTAAAAGATATCTTGTCGTCTCAATTATTTTTAACAATTTTAATATATCTCGATTATTATATTTATTTATAAGTTAATAACACGTCCGTTTGATTATTTATATGCTTGAATCATTTTAAGTTAGTCTTTATACCCTACAGCGAACCAAACAAAAGTTCATAGAACATTCCCCGAACCTATACGTGCTGCTTGGGTTTGCATACATGCATAACATTCGCGTTCGATTCTGATCGGTTGGAGGAAAGAGATACAGCACTGCAATGCCTGACGGACAGTGCTATATCGTTTCAAATAGAAAATTTTTTTTAAAACTTGCTCTGCAGTCCAGGGAAATAGCTTCGCGCAGAATTCAGCCGTACCTAAAAGGTTAGGGGTTCTAAAACGTTCGAAACTCTAAAATATGTTCTTCGACGTTCTTACTTTGTTTGAATATAATCAAACCAAGAGAGCGAACATTTCTCGAACATTTACATGCTGCTTAGAAATGCACGTTTTGTTCGAATGAAAATACAACCACTCATTTGTAAAAATTTGCACCCACTTAAATAATATTTGCAACGTTTACGTAACCACAAGTTGCCAGTTTTGTTACTGAAAACCATACGCGATGAGAGTCGGCGCAGGGCAAAAGAGTCGCGCACGCGTAATGGTTTACAGGGTGCTTCACAATTCCCTGCCAATGTCGTCGCCACTTCGAACCCGCTTCTCAGTCGCGGGTCGATGTCGTCAGGCGCCACATTATGCGCGAAGACAGCTGTTGATTATCAACACCTTGTAGCGCTCGAATCACAGCTTGTGTCAACGTCAGACGCAAATCTCCTTCTTTAGACACTCGTTCGGAACAGTTTACGACGGCTAACTGGAAGGAGCGTGTCAGAGGTGTTTCCTGTGAAAGAAACCAGTTCTCGATTCGAGCTTTAAATGGAATGAAACTGAGACCTTCGGGCCGAGGCACACACTGGTTACTATCCAATAAGAAGTTCGCAAGTCGGTTATACTTTCATTCGTTCTTGTTTCGCATTCAATAAGGAACGGACGATATAACTAAACTTGTGTATTGACTGATGTCTCTTAGGCTTTTCATTTTCCGATTAACTTGATGGTTTTGACATAAATGATGATAATGCAGAAATTGTGTTCTTCTGTTCATGTTTAATCATTAAATTGGTGATTTTGTAGTGTAGCAACTTTTAAGTTCAGTAAGATGAACCATAAATAAAAAAAAAACACTCCTTACATTATCATCAGGGTTAAGTCTAAACCTCGAGTTAACCAGGTGAAAAATTACACCTCACTGAGAGAAAACAACCCGCGTCTTTGTGCGGTAGTTAAATCGAAAATATCCCTTCCGGCCGACTCAGCGGATAGCGTTGTATGTGTGTGTGTGTGTGTGCACGTGCGCATGTGTTGCGCGATATAAATATTCTGCCGCTTGTTCGTCTCGATCCTTCACGTCGGTCGCGTTGTACTTTCGTAGAGCTTGTGAAGCCGACCGAGTCGAGCCGAGCGACGACGACTAGCGAATCTCTCACACTGATCACGAACTTCTAGCTTCACGGTGTGTGAACCGATATAATATAAACCTGATTCACAGTGTGTCGTAACCGGACTCGGGACCTCTCGGGTCGAGTTAATAATCCCTCGGCGAGGTCCGCTCACCAGTCGGGGGGGCGCTGGAATTCCAGCGGGAATGGAAATGCTATTATTGCCGGGGATTTCGTAAGGTGACGTTCGGAAAGCGCAGTAGAAGCGTAGTAGATAGTTACCAGTTTGGATAATTTGAACAACGAGCGAGTGGGAAGAGTCGCATAAGCGCCGGCGGCACACGCAAGGAGTGGCATTTGCCAGCTAGAGGAACGAAGAGACAAGTAAGAAATAATCACCAGTTTACGAGCGTAACAATAATTCAATGTGATAATACATATAAATCGATAAACGCTCCCAGTACACTTGATCGAGACAATCGGAAAAATCGTATTTAAAATTATATGTATTTGAAATGTTCTTTATCATCGGTCAACGCAATAGTTTTCATTTGCAGCCCAGTAAACAAGAAACACTAAATTAATCTTTGGAAACCTTGATTTTATATGGATTTTATAAACACTTTGACATAATATTTTATAAATGTTTTTCAACTGGTTACTTGATAACATTATATTTTTTAATATTAAAATTATAGTGCAGAAACATTATTTTTAACGTTTCGGTCAAATATTGTTAACAGTAACGTTGTATACAATATTAAGAACTACATAGTTGTAAAACGTTGCATGTTATAAAATATCGTTGCGATAGTTGTTGTTTTAACAATTTCTTGCTTACTGGAAAAATGATACCGGGCTTATATCAGGCTTATGATATCAGCTGAGCCAACAGTATCATACATCACATTCGCCGGTCTCGTTGTTGGTGCCAGATCTTGAGAATTTATATCTGAATGATGAATCCTTTCTTTTTACTACTGGATAATTTACTCTTAAGGCTCCGGAGTAGTCCTCGTAATGACGTTTGTGATTGATTCGGCAAACTTGTAAAATCGGACGAACACTTCACTGTTACTCGAACAATTGATAAACAATCGCAAAATTAATTCGACATGGAACCTTTCTTCCCGTGATTTTGTCAATGTTAATTTCACTACTTATGACTAAATGTCATTATTTTGTGAATATATTTTTTTATTTGAAAGTATCACGCGAAAAACCTTGGCACCTATCTCCTCGCTTCTGACGTCATTAAACAAGGATAGCGACTATTCCGGAGCCTTAAACTCAATATTATTTAGTAAGGATTATACTATTGTTGTCGAGAGGGTTCTCCATGTTTGAATTTAATGGATCGTATTATAATGTAAACTTCTCCCTATCCTTGCGTCTGACATTTATGTACTCGTATATCAATTCAGACAAACATTGTCGTCTGTATTGTTATATCAGCTGAGCCAACAGTATCATACATCACATTCGCCGGTCTCGTTGTTGGTGCCAGATCTTGAGAATTTATATCTGTATGATGAATCCTTTCTTTTTACTATTGGATAATTTACTCTTAAGGCTCCGGAGTAGTCCTCGTAATGACGTTTGTGATTGATTCGGCAAACTTGTAAAATCGGACGAACACTTCACTGTTACTCGAACAATTGATAAACAATCGCAAAATTAATTCGACATGGAACCTTTCTTCCCGTGATTTTGTCAATGTTAATTTCACTACTTATGACTAAATGTCATTATTTTGTGAATATATCTTTTTATTTGAAAGTATCACGCGAAAAACCTTGGCACCTATCTCCTCGCTTCTGACGTCATTAAACAAGGATAGCGACTATTCCGGAGCCTTAAACTCAATATTATTTAGTAAGGATTATACTATTGTTGTCGAGAGGGTTCTCCATGTTTGAATTTAATGGATCGTATTATAATGTAAACTTCTCCCTATCCTTGCGTCTGACATTTATGTACTCGTATATCAATTCAGACAAACATTGTCGTCTGTATTGTTATATCAGCTGAGCCAACAGTATCATACATCACATTCGCCGGTCTCGTTGTTGGTGCCAGATCTTGAGAATTTATATCTGTATGATGAATCCTTTCTTTTTACTATTGGATAATTTACTCTTAAGGCTCCGGAGTAGTCCTCGTAATGACGTTTGTGATTGATTCGGCAAACTTGTAAAATCGGACGAACACTTCACTGTTACTCGAACAATTGATAAACAATCGCAAAATTAATTCGACATGGAACCTTTCTTCCCGTGATTTTGTCAATGTTAATTTCACTACTTATGACTAAATGTCATTATTTTGTGAATATATTTTTTTATTTGAAAGTATCACGCGAAAAACCTTGGCACCTATCTCCTCGCTTCTGACGTCATTAAACAAGGATAGCGACTATTCCGGAGCCTTAAACTCAATATTATTTAGTAAGGATTATACTATTGTTGTCGAGAGGGTTCTCCATGTTTGAATTTAATGGATCGTATTATAATGTAAACTTCTCCCTATCCTTGCGTCTGACATTTATGTACTCGTATATCAATTCAGACAAACATTGTCGTCTGTATTGTTATATCAGCTGAGCCAACAGTATCATACATCACATTCGCCGGTCTCGTTGTTGGTGCCAGATCTTGAGAATTTATATCTGTATGATGAATCCTTTCTTTTTACTATTGGATAATTTACTCTTAAGGCTCCGGAGTAGTCCTCGTAATGACGTTTGTGATTGATTCGGCAAACTTGTAAAATCGGACGAACACTTCACTGTTACTCGAACAATTGATAAACAATCGCAAAATTAATTCGACATGGAACCTTTCTTCCCGTGATTTTGTCAATGTTAATTTCACTACTTATGACTAAATGTCATTATTTTGTGAATATATCTTTTTATTTGAAAGTATCACGCGAAAAACCTTGGCACCTATCTCCTCGCTTCTGACGTCATTAAACAAGGATAGCGACTATTCCGGAGCCTTAAACTCAATATTATTTAGTAAGGATTATACTATTGTTGTCGAGAGGGTTCTCCATGTTTGAATTTAATGGATCGTATTATAATGTAAACTTCTCCCTATCCTTGCGTCTGACATTTATGTACTCGTATATCAATTCAGACAAACATTGTCGTCTGTATTGTTATATCAGCTGAGCCAACAGTATCATACATCACATTCGCCGGTCTCGTTGTTGGTGCCAGATCTTGAGAATTTATATCTGTATGATGAATCCTTTCTTTTTACTATTGGATAATTTACTCTTAAGGCTCCGGAGTAGTCCTCGTAATGACGTTTGTGATTGATTCGGCAAACTTGTAAAATCGGACGAACACTTCACTGTTACTCGAACAATTGATAAACAATCGCAAAATTAATTCGACATGGAACCTTTCTTCCCGTGATTTTGTCAATGTTAATTTCACTACTTATGACTAAATGTCATTATTTTGTGAATATATTTTTTTATTTGAAAGTATCACGCGAAAAACCTTGGCACCTATCTCCTCGCTTCTGACGTCATTAAACAAGGATAGCGACTATTCCGGAGCCTTAAACTCAATATTATTTAGTAAGGATTATACTATTGTTGTCGAGAGGGTTCTCCATGTTTGAATTTAATGGATCGTATTATAATGTAAACTTCTCCCTATCCTTGCGTCTGACATTTATGTACTCGTATATCAATTCAGACAAACATTGTCGTCTGTATTGTTATATCAGCTGAGCCAACAGTATCATACATCACATTCGCCGGTCTCGTTGTTGGTGCCAGATCTTGAGAATTTATATCTGTATGATGAATCCTTTCTTTTTACTATTGGATAATTTACTCTTAAGGCTCCGGAGTAGTCCTCGTAATGACGTTTGTGATTGATTCGGCAAACTTGTAAAATCGGACGAACACTTCACTGTTACTCGAACAATTGATAAACAATCGCAAAATTAATTCGACATGGAACCTTTCTTCCCGTGATTTTGTCAATGTTAATTTCACTACTTATGACTAAATGTCATTATTTTGTGAATATATCTTTTTATTTGAAAGTATCACGCGAAAAACCTTGGCACCTATCTCCTCGCTTCTGACGTCATTAAACAAGGATAGCGACTATTCCGGAGCCTTAAACTCAATATTATTTAGTAAGGATTATACTATTGTTGTCGAGAGGGTTCTCCATGTTTGAATTTAATGGATCGTATTATAATGTAAACTTCTCCCTATCCTTGCGTCTGACATTTATGTACTCGTATATCAATTCAGACAAACATTGTCGTCTGTATTGTTATATCAGCTGAGCCAACAGTATCATACATCACATTCGCCGGTCTCGTTGTTGGTGCCAGATCTTGAGAATTTATATCTGTATGATGAATCCTTTCTTTTTACTATTGGATAATTTACTCTTAAGGCTCCGGAGTAGTCCTCGTAATGACGTTTGTGATTGATTCGGCAAACTTGTAAAATCGGACGAACACTTCACTGTTACTCGAACAATTGATAAACAATCGCAAAATTAATTCGACATGGAACCTTTCTTCCCGTGATTTTGTCAATGTTAATTTCACTACTTATGACTAAATGTCATTATTTTGTGAATATATCTTTTTATTTGAAAGTATCACGCGAAAAACCTTGGCACCTATCTCCTCGCTTCTGACGTCATTAAACAAGGATAGCGACTATTCCGGAGCCTTAAACTCAATATTATTTAATCTTTTAAAGGGAACAGATATTTTAACAAAGAACCGACTGTTCATTTTGCATTTTTCGTGAGCACCTGCTTCTTTGTAGCTTTAGTTTGATATTGGCTGAAATTGGCACACTGCAGTTGTAAAGCGTCCGATTGAATTGCAACCTTTGTCCATCGTCTCATTATAGTTTTTGCCGATATGTTATTGTTCGATTAATTCTTTTGATTGTAATTTTTTACGCTGAACGGTGAGAACTGAGAAGACATTACGTTAATCGATTTATACATATTATCACATTAACCCTTTGACTGTTATGGGCGCATATATGCGTCCAGCGAAAACCATCGGTGTGGGGCCTATGGGCGCATATATGCGTCCAGCGCAAGCCATCGATGTAGACATCGATGGACGCAAATGCGCGCTCGGCGAAGACTTTGGCTGTTTACTGCTGTCTCATGTCTTTCGTTTATATATAGAGTATTTATGTTACTTACTTATTATTTGTTCAATTTTTCAATTTCCAATATCCAAACACATACATTATAACTATCAAATTATGGCGTTTTAAAACTTTACTATTGGTGAATAAACAACATATATTGAAAATAAAAAATGATTGGATTCATTTTGCAGTGGACAAAGTAATAGCAATTGGATTGTGTACTATATTATAATGTGTTAATACGCTGCCGATAAGATCCGTATTGCGCGCAAAAGTATTCAGTCCCCAGCGATCGCTACTGCCGGCCGCTTACGCGAAGCGCTTCAACTTAGAGCAGATAGCAGTCAAAGGGTTAAATTGTTATTGCGTCTGTGAATCAGCGATTCATACTCGGTTCTTGCCTTTTGTCCCTCTGTTTGTATAATATAAGAACCTTTTAAACTTATCGTTCCTTTGCGGTATATGCACCTTCCAACGCGCTCGATTATGCGTTAGATCGCGACCCGTCACATCTTTTTGAGAAAATATCGCGTAAATACGCGCGAACTGCCGGCATGGCAGCAACGATCTCTTCTATTTCTGTCGTTTCTTGTTTGCAGACTTGATTGCAAGGTGCCCGATTAGATATGGACGCACTTTCAATTATCGGTCTGTTAGTTCTAGCCTATTATTTCGTCTACGTTGTTTGCGCTTTCGTCCTGGACTGCAACGTAGAGCTCGCCTTGAAGGAAAAGTTCGGCAGACCCGTCTGTGAGTATCGCTCGGCTATTTTTAAACCGGCCACAGCCGGCGAGGAGGGAGAAATTCTTTCTACGCCGCGCATGCGTTTAAATGACGATTTGAACCGTTCTGACATTGCTTTCGTGTTGTTGCTACAGCTGATTTGAAGGGCAAGAAAGTATGGATCACCGGCGCGTCCAGCGGTATCGGCGAGGAGTTGGCGTACGTGTTGGCCGAAGTGGGATGTAAATTGATCCTGTCCGCCCGCAGAATCGCCGAATTGGAGCGCGTGAAGAAGAAGTGCTTGCAGAGTAAGATGAGACAACATAAGAATTAGCGGAATGACAAAACAGACGACTTGTGTTCTTCGTGTTCGATCGTTGAACGCAAGATATCAACGTCGAAAAGAAGTCGAAAAAGATGTACAAACGTCGTATTTTATTTTTCTCTGCTTTTTTCCTAGTTACTGAGCGTGTATATAGTCAGCGGCGGAATGCGCGCGACATTTTCCTCCCGATAAACTTCAGAACGTGTAGCTCAGTAGCCGGAGTGGAGAAAGTTTACATCTATGTTATAATTTCGTAAATGTAAATACAGTTATATATTAGGTTGGTGCATATGAAATGTCGGATTCTTAAGTGATTGTATAAAACTGTATATCTTTCTTCAAAAGCTGTTTATTCAATCAAAGTATGCTCCATTCGCTTCAATACACTTCTCCCAACGAGATTTTAAAGCGTAGATGCCTGTCTTAAAAAAATTTTGGTCTTTAGAATTAATAAACTCTGATATCGAGTTTTTTAGACTGTCTTCATTTTCATGGTGTTTGCCTCTTAAAAACAGCTCTAAATGCTTGAAAAAATGAAAATCGGTCGGCGAGAGATCCGGTGAATATGGTGGATGCTGCAAAACTTCATATTCCAGTTCGTTCAGTTTCGCAATTGTTTTGTGCGATGTGTGCGGCCGAGCGTTGTCATGGAGCAGTAGCGGGCCATGCCGATTCACAAGCGATGGGAGTACAATTTGGTGTCTCAATATCGTTGTATGGTCAACTTTCATCCTGATAGCAAGTTCCCTCGTGGATACGGCTGGATCCGCTTCCACTAGAGCCTTCAGGTCATCATTATTCACAGACGTTTTGGGTCTTCCGCGCGGCTCATTTTGCAGTGAAAAATCGCCAGTCCGAAATTTTTCGAACCAACGCTGCACTTTCCGATTGTTAACCGTATTCTCCCCAAACGCTTGGTTTATGTTGCGTGCAGCTTTTGCAGCACTATTACCAAGTTTGTACTCATATAAGAAAATGACGCGAATGTCGGCAGAATTCATATCGGTAATAAACTCAAAAGAAATAAAAAAGGGAAGACCTTCGAGAAAACCTATTTTGTTGAAATGAGTCTCTGGCAATGGACAATACGAGTATGAATGAGGTTATGCCAAATACAAAAGTATAACGAAAACAGGGAGGAAAACGTCCGCATGTAAAGAGAATGCGACATTTCATACGCACCAACCTAATACTTTTGTATAACATTTGCATTATCGAATGCGAAATAACTGTAACTGATAGGGATATCATAATTATAATCTTTTCATCGAGAAGTATTTCTCTACAAAGTGAAAACCGCTGGCAGAATGTAATCACGCATGCATGATAACGGGTGGCAAAATGTCAAGGCAAAAGATAATCTTTTTCCACTTCTACTCCGCTTACTGGACATGTTTGGAAGTTTGAAGAGGAAAGTACCGCGTGCATATATACATATATACATAAAATTTACGTAAATCATACTTAAGTATGATAATGTAATCTTTTTTTATATAAGATGTTCCAAATCGACATGAACAAACTTAGTGAGGGCGTAGAACGAATTGAGATGAATAAAGAAGTCCTGTATCCCTATTTTGCAAACACTACACAAAATTTCGAGTTATTAATTATTGAATATCGCCATGCATGGAAGCTTTTTTAATTAATAACTAAGAAATTTGCGTATTTTGCACACACATACACACACATACACACAAGGTGTCCAAAACTTTTATCCAATCGCTCATATGAAAGAACGGGTTAAACTGAGCAGAAAAGTCCTATACCATTTTGCAAATAACACGCAAATTTCTTGGTTATTAATTAGAAAGGCTACCATGCGTGGCGATATTCAATAATTAATAATTCAAAATTTTGCGTGGTATTTGCAAAATAGAAATACAGGACTTCTTTATTCATCTCAATTCTACGCCTTCACTAAGTTTATCCATCTTGATCTGGAACATCCTATATAAAAAAAGATTACATTATCATATGTTCAAGGTTTACGTAAATTTATGTACATTATAGACTTTACGTGGTTATTTATGGAATTTCTTGGTTATTAATTAGAAAGGCTACCATGCGTGGCGTAAATTTACGTAAATACTTACGTAAATTTATGTACATTATGGACATTATGTACATAAAAAGGAAATTTTCAAATATGGTCTAAGCGAGTCTTTGATATCTCTTAACATTAATTGTTCTGCGATAAGCAGGCGTTGAAGTGGGAAAAATGCGTCGCGAAACTCATCAAGAATTCAACAAGCCTATTCATATCCTCATTATTTTGTTTCCCATCTATTTTTAAACGCGAACATTCATTATTTTCAGTAAACAAAAACCTAAGCGACGACGACGTGGAAGTGTATCCTCTGGATATGCTTAATTTTAACCTGCACAAGGAGGCATTTCAACACGTAATCGACAAATTCGGCCAGGTACTTCTGTGTTCTCCTCGAGTGGACTTTTTAAATTAAAGAATTAATCACCGCGATTCCTGATCATAAAATAACTCTTGCGATAAAGACTAATGATTATTGTTGGACTTTAGAGCGTGATCTTATTCTGCACATTGAACTCGTGCTTTCAGTTGGATATCCTGGTCAATAATGCCGGTCGCAGCCAAAGAGCGAAATGGGAGAATATCGAGGTCAACGTCGATAGAGACATGTTCGAGCTGGACGTTTTCTCTGTACTGTCGTTGAGCAGGATGGCGGTCAAACACTTTTTACAAATGGGCCAGGGTCATCTCGTCGTCACCTCGAGCATCGCAGGGATCCTACCGATACCGTTGTCAGCGTCTTATTGCGGCGCCAAGCACGCGTTACACGTAAATATTTTTTAATATATGTTACGCTTCGCAATCGCGCGACAAACACGACGAATAATTTCTCGTTATTGTTCATACGTATCTTTGTAAATCACCGTACAAGGCAATCAAGGATACCAAACTTTCTGCGAGAAATATGAGAAAGTACAATCTCCCCTCACGATTATTATAATAATATTATTATAATTAACAATAATTATTGTCCGTATATTAATGTTGATTCAGTTACTCTCAATTGCGCTATGTCGCTCGGAGTGTAAGCCTGAAAACCGACTCTCGCTAAGTTTTTCTTATCTTGGTAAACGATAGGATGCCTGAGAATTATTTATTCAGATGGCTTGATACATACAAGATGTTCCATTTTAGCGAAAACAATAGGATATCTTGAAATTGAAACAATTGACAAAGATATGGTTCAGATAAAAGTCGTAAAGTCTGAAGGGGGAGATAAGTTGGTAACTTTAACTCCGTTATATAATCAATAATTCGAGATTACTTCAAGGTCAACTTTCTCTTTTTTTTTCTTTTAATGGAATATATAGCTTTTTCATATAAATCGATTTCCCTATTTATTCTGTTTATAAAAGTAAGATCATCAAAAAACGAATACTTTTCGATGATCTTTTACTTTTTATTTCGATATTTTTCAGTACAAGATAAAAAATGTTTCATCAAGTATTCATACGATGACATCCTTAAATCATTGACTGGACAACGAAGTTAAGATCACCAACTTATGTTTCCCTCCAAGCCCTACAACTTTTGTTTGTTTCGTCTTCAAGATATTCCACTGTTTCCATTAAAATGAGACACATTGTATTTACCAAACTGTTAGACAGACGAGTTACTTAAGCAATAGACATTTATCTTGATTTGTTATTATCTTATTTTTTTTCCCTTTAACTCATTTGCATCATGAATCTACTTAAGTTTCTGTGTTCAGACATCAGCGGCGTTCAACTGACGGTTGGTCCGTATCACCGCGCTCATTAACAACTTTTAACTTTAATTGGTTAATCTTAAATGAGTTAACTTTTAACGTATAAACTAGTTAATTTAAAATGCATTAACTTTAATTTATTTAACTTTTTCCAGATAATATTACGGATGCAAATGGGTTAAACATTACGTAAACTTACTTCATGCCAATTATTCGCAGGGTTACTTTAACTCATTGCTGATGGAGCATAGCGATAAAAACATCAACATCACGATAGTCTGTCCGGGTCCAGTGCAGACCAATTTCCTAGCCGAATGTTTCACGGACACGCCCGGCGAAGTATGCACCGTGATTAATAATACTTAATTAAACTTATAATTATAATATAATTATAAGTTGTAATTATAATTCAAATTAGTGGTCGATCGGATAGCGAATGATGGAATTTTCAGAAATACGGCATAAAAACGGTAGTAGACAACAGCAAGGTGAGCGTGGAGCGTTGCGCCGAACTGATGGGCATTGCAATCGCGAATAAGCTGAATGAAGTGTGGATCGCCAAAACACCCGCGATGCGACTCATATACGCACAGTACTGCTTCCCGAACGTTTTCCCATGGTACGTCTTTCATACGTGACATTTCGCCAATTCAGGGTTGAGTAAGAACTCTCTATTCAGTTGAAGGTTGAGTTAAAAAGTTAACAACTTTTAACTTTACTTGGTTAATCTTAAATGAGTTAACTTTTAACGTATAAACTAGTTAATTTAAAATGCGTTAACTTTAATTTATTAACTTTTTCCAAATAAATTAAATAATTCATCAATATTAAAATCATACTGCGGGCCGTTTCCTTGCAATATAAAATAATAATAATAATTAAAAACGATGCCAGCAGAATTTTTTTTGTTTCTTTGAACGCTAGTGGTTTTTTCTTGTATGGAATTCTGAACACAAAACACTCGGCACTTTCTTACAACAGACTACCTTCTCTTTATTTAGCAAATTTAATTATCTACGAATTAATAGATTAATAATGCAAAGAAGCACATATATACGTGCATGGTTTTGCATAATTAATCTTTAATAAATTAATTCGATATTAGTTTAACATTTATTTTTTAAAGTAAATATTATTCTACTCAATCCTAGCCGTATTTCGTATCGCCGTATTACCACCTTGCTAATCAGATTTTGCGTTTTCCTCATATAGGTTGTTGAGAAGCTTAGGTCCGAAGTACCTGATGAAGGTACGAGACGCTAAGAACGCAAGTACTGGCGCCACCATCGAAAAAGACAGCAAGGAGAAATGATTGTATTGTAGTCGCGTTTTTTCTATCACGTATAATTGAATCGTTCGATGATGTACGTTACACGTCATATATGTCTCAACATTTATTTATTGTTATTGTAACGGAATAATTTATTGAGTAAATCCTCCTTAGACCGATATTCGCCGGGGGTTTTCCTCTGTGATCTTCAGCTTTACGCTTTATATGCGAGGTTGGAGACCACGCAGATGAATCTAGTTACAATGCTAAGATGTATACGAGCTCCTCGGTGACCAAACCGATCGATTTCATTCCTGGTAGCTTTCTTAATTTCAGGAACAGAGCACACACTATCAGCTCTCAGTTCCTCGAAATTAACAAAACGTTACACCTGAGTGATTTAAATTTAGAAATTTAAATTTAATTTATAAATTTAAGAGTTTTTAATTTGAAACTGTGAACTTGATCAGCTTCCCAAGAGGCTCACAGATGACGCCTAATGTACAAGGATATTTTTTCATACATACATATGTTACATACATAAAGCAAGACGAATAAAATAAAGTACTGAGACATTCGTTTGAGGTTTTACTCAATCTTACTCTGGGCCCAGAGAAAGATGGTGTATTTCCATCAGTTGCACTGTACACAATATTCACTTAGCTGAATTAATTACACTGGATCTACTCACTCCGAATCCATGAGTTTCGTCACCTGCTCCCTCGCCTTCTTACCTCTGAGAACAGCCTCTTTGAAAAGCGAGCAATAGAGCTCGATGGCGCACAGGGAGTCGTCATTTCCGGGTATTGGGTATGATATAAGATTCGGGTTGCAATTCGTGTCGACCACACCCACGCTGGGTATGCCCATCTTCGCGGAGTGCATCACCGCCAGGTGTTCGGACGTGGAGGTGTCGAAGGTATTGAGAAAGATACAGAGATCAGGTAACCTGGTCATAGTTTTGAACTGCTTCGTGGAATTCGTGAATATGCCCATCCTCCAGTATCTGGTATGCGAGAACTCATTGCATTCCTTGGCTGTCTTGTCCACCAGATAGGTGATCTGAGGATTCCTTGAGATGAACAGGATGATGCCGCCTCTGAATGCGACGTGAGCGATGAAGTTCAGTGCTTGTCGCAGCAGCTCGGCGGTCTGGTCCAGGTCGATGATCAGGTGTCCCATTCTGGAGCCGAATATGAATGTCTCCATGTTCTTGTGCATCGAGGTATCCTTATGGCCGTAGTGTACCCTTGCATTGTACAGATCCTTCACAGTGAACAGAGTGTGCACTTGGAAGAAGTCCGGATGTGCCAATGGGTCCAGTGTAGCCTCTGAGCTTTCTGGAATGTTGAACAAAGTAGATGATGACCAGGTGACATCAGAGATCTGTTTTCTGTTCCTGAACTAGGTTGTATTTTTTACCGTTGGATTGAGACAAGTATATAACTTAGCATTGAAGAGAAAAAGAACAAAGTTCTAGTGCAACTGTAGTTCAGGAACAGAAAACAAACTTTAAATTACAAGGGTTGCCTTCTAGCAAAAGGTACACAAATTGGCACAAGTCTAGTTATACAAAGTCATTTGCTTTTATTCCGCACTTGGAAAAGAAAAGGATGATATAACTAGACTTATGTGCTTCCTTGATGGAAAGCAACGACAACCCTTACGTACCAACTTCCTCCACATTTGATTGTGACTGAGTCGTTAGCAGCTGACATTGGCGAGGGTATATATTAGGACGTACAGGTCGGAAGCACTCCTTCAAAACTGTAAGCAGTAAAACGCACGATATACACTTTGGATATAATGCGTGATATATGCTGGAAAATTCAACGATTGAAGGAAAATGAAACAATTACAGTTCGACGAGAGGACCCGCCTGGCAAATATTGACATCCTGCTCTGTACGCTTGCGTTTTACTCCAATGAAACTCCCGGTGAAATCTGGAAGATAAATAAACTCAACAGCGGCTCGACTAGGTTAGGTTGCGGCAGTACGCGATCTGTCCTCTTTAGCTGAACTTTCTGCACCGGTGCAAGAGGCCTGGTGGAAAAAATATCTCCGCTTTTTCATATCGTTTCTTCAAGTTTTCTTCATGAAAATTTTAAAATTTTCTCACAATGTTTTACACTTTTTATACAAATTGGAACGTTCGTCAGAAGAATTCGGACGAAACACTGAAATATTCTGTGTATTTCCGAATATTTCTTCCGAACTTCCAGCTCAAAATTCCCGATTAAGTCACAAGGCAGAATTAAGAATTACTCACGAGTTTCGATGATCAAATCCGTGGAATTTCGAAAGAAACCGATTCGATGGAATAAGTATCCCCCGATATTCCGCAGGATGGAATCGACCGACGAATCAAACCTCGCGCCGCCGCGCGCCTAGGGGAATTCGCCCGTCACATTGCCGGCCCTGGCCGATTTCGAGGCACTCGGATGTACCTTCGCGGCGTATGTCGACGACACATCTTCGCGATCTCAACCGGACGATCTGCGTGTCGTTGATCCGTTGCACGGCCGACGAAGCGGTGGACTTCGCGAAAGGTACGTCCGCGGCGAGTGCGCGCACCCGGCCCGTCCGTCCGTCGCCGACGCGACACGCGCCGTCACCGTCGCGGTTCCGCGGCGCGGAAAGCCGCCCGGATCTCTCCATATCTGGAATTCCGCGGAAGAGTCGTCGCAGCGCGCGCGACGACGACGTCGTCCGCCCGCGCCTCTGCGCTTCCCGCGATTGTTCGCGCGTCCCCCGCATGTACACACACGCGTTGAAAATAATTTCTCCGCTGTTATTAGCGCGTTATCCTCCTCCCCTCTGCACCCCTTTTCGCCCGTCTTCCTCCCCGTCGCTTTCTCCCTCCCTCCCTTGCCCGCCTCCTTCTCCCCGACGTCGCCCCTTTCTCCCGCGGCTCTCTGTTGTCTTTATTCGACTCGCCGCTTCCTGCTCGCGGACGCGACGCAGACGCGCGTCTGTTTGTCAAGTGAGCGAATAATATTTTCGCCCGCGCGCGCGCACGGTAATCCTCGCGTCCGCGAAACAGTCCGCGCGCATTTCGCGACGTTTACCTTATAAATAGCCCTCCCCTCGCGTTATTCGCCCGTTTTTTCCGCGATCGCTCCGTCCGTGCGTCTCTCTCGCTCGCTCTAATTACGCAGCTCTCCCCTTTCTCCCGGCCGCTCTCCCCCGCAGTGACGGAGCCGCCGGGCGCTGAAACGGAGGATCCCGAAGATCGTGGACCGGAATCGGGGAATTCCTTTCGTCTCCCACGGGGCGAGGCTAAATTCGACCGCGAGCGGGGCAAGAAATTCGAAGGTCCCGCCACTGTTCCTTAGCGCAGTCTTCGTCCAACTTCACAGTGCTACGTGTGTGCGTGCGTTCTCTCTCTCTCTCTCTCTCCCTCTGTTCACGAGCGGATCTCGTCGGCGTTGTGTGACGACAAATGCTGTACAAATGATTTTCATCGAAATCGCGACAACTTCGGCCAGATAATTCGCCGCGGGCACTTCGCAAGCAAAAACGCCGGAACGAGTGACGTCGCCGCTTTCTCCGTCCGCCGTCTCTCTTTCTCTTCCTCCCGTCTCGCTTTGACAAAACGTCACACAGTAGAAATGAGTTCATCCGAGGGCAGTGATGTAGCGTGAAACTCGACGACCGCCGGGGGGAGCCGGATGGGAATTCGTTGTGCTCCGATTGTTACGTGTGTCAACACCGCCGGGAGATATTCGGGTCGTGATAAGTGTAATTGGCGAGTACATCGAACTCGCACGACACGTTTTAACTGTTGTTGCAGGATTATCATGGCTACCGCACAACTCAACAGAGCCAGGACTGTGAAGAAGCTCGAAAAACCACGGCCGCTTAAGCTCAGCCAGCGCAACTCGACCGTCGATGGGCGGATCACGACTGGTAGGTGTAGATTTATTCCGTCGTTTCGAGCGAAATTCACAGCAAGCACAGTTACAAGTTTCCGGCGAAACTGTCAACATGTCAGATTGTCCATGTTTGAGTTGCATCAGGGATCACTCAATTCCCTTGTTTTTTGTTGATTTTCCAGTAGAGGATATTGTATCCTTAATCGACAATGTTGCGATGCAACTGACTAATGGCTTCCATGACCGAACGCTGCAAATGAACGTAATCTCTATGTGTAGTCATCTGAAACTCTACGCCAGCCAATTAGAAGCTATTTACAAAGGTACGATCCTCTACTATTTTCAGCAATTATAATTAATAATATATTAGGGTTATTTCGGTTAATTTTAAGGGTTTGTTTCAGCTAAAAAACGCATTTATTTAAGAAAAACGGTACATTGTATTTCGATCAAAATATTTTCCACCGCTTGCCACAACCTTTTCCTATCTTTCCGGCAATAAGTGGATTCCACGGTAGGAGAAAGACTTTAGAAGCAATTCGTTCGTTGATGAATTTTTTTATTTCTTCGAAAGTTTCGCAAGTATATATTGAAGCGCATGTTGCATCGATCGGAACAATAATCAGATGATGCAATATCTCGAGAATATGCAGGGTGGAGTGAGACGTCCCATTCCAATAACTTGTTTTCCACGGACTCAGCAACATGTGACCGAGTTGTGCAAAAGAATCACTTTACATCTTTTATTCGCGATTGGAGATCGCGTTTGTTATCCAATGCCTGCTTTAATTGGTTACCCTTATGATACAACTGAAATTTAGGTAGCTAGTTTTTAGCTGTGGGAGTTAAGAAGAGTTACAGGGACGAAGAAGTTAACTAAGATCAACGAAAATTTCAGTTGTATCACATGGACAGCTAATTTTTATCCTTGGGAGCTGATTCTTTCTCCCCACGTAGTAATTATAATAACGAAAATGGTACGGTAAATCGAGAAACGTTCGATTTACGATGAGAGCCGAGCAGTGATCACTCGTCTCGTGTTCACTTCAGATCAGCTGGACAGAGCCTTTGTGGCGATCAGGAATGGAAGTCAGGACGATAGATTAGATCTGACGACCAGGGTTCATCTGCTGGAACTAATAGAGCTGCGAGCGAAACAATGGCGTCACACAGATTCGATGGACGTGTACTACATGCAAAAGTTGTCGCATCTGGACAATGTAGGTAAAAACTGGCGGCGCGCTACTCCGGCGTTCCGCTGCTTTCTCGAGACGACGGCGACGCTGACGAGCGCTTTTCACCGGCAGACCGAGACGGTACCGGACACGCCCACGAATCCAATGTCGTCCCCGTTGTTGGCAATGACCTCGCCCACCTCGGCGCCGATCCTAGGCCCCGGTGAAGTGATCAGGAATAGCGGCAAGTTCGCGAAGCCCACGCGCATACCGGGCAAGAACTATTGCAAAGACGAAGTCGTCATTCGCAATAGCGACTCGGGAAAAGGTAATTTAGATCCGATCGCGATTGTCGCGTCGTAATTTCACTCTACAAGTCGGTGTGTTCCATTATCGATCGCGCTATGTCTCTTCTCGTTTCGCGAGCGATATTTACAAGAATCCTTGCAGTTGGCTTAGAATAAGGGCCCCGTGAGTCTCTTTCATACGTTTAAAACGCGCGATCGCGTTTCTCGCGAGTCTCGAACACACTCTCTCCTTTTCTTTTACCCCCGCGACTTTCCGACCGTCCACGTTGTGTTGTGTTTGTCCACTGTTAAAAAGAAATGATTTGCACGGAAATACAGTGATGGGAATAAAAGGGCGGCGGGTTCACATGATAGAGGAGCTCAGCCAGACGATCATCTCCTTCCAGCGAGGTAAAGCAAAAATGATCCGCCCATGGCTTGTCTCTCAGCATTGTGTGCTCATGCATCGCAAGAACGACATTAATATTCCGATCGGGACAACCGAGCGCGCCCCATTGTTGCCAAGAAAGTACACCTCGCTAATACCTCGCTTTTACGTCGCTCGAGGAGCATCGAATAATCGAGGCGAATAATCAAGCAGCGCAGAATCCTCCCGGATAGATCTCTCATCACGTCGAGTGTGTTGTTGCCCCAGCAAAACATCGCACCATGCGACACACACACACACACACACGCGCGCGCGTTCCGTCGTCACACAGCCACCCTTTCTCCTCGTTTTCTGTCACTTTTAACTTGCATGACCGGTACTGTTTAACCGATATGATAATTGAATCACCCCCGAGAGTTTAGCGTTTCCGGTTATTCCGACGAATCTACTTCTAATTAATGAGAAGTCCGGAGCACGTTGGCTTTCTTTCGGCGTAACGAAGAGACCGCGTCTTGTGCGATTTGCGATTGTCTCTCTCTCTCTTTTTTTTTTTTTTCATTTTTTGCCAGTTGTGTTGTATGGGAATGTGTCTCTTCGGTGAGCCCGGAGTGCGAATGTTGCGCGTTGGCAATTTGCAGCTTCGCGAGAGAATTCGATCGAGCGTTGCGCGGATTTTCACGCGCAACAGGTCGGTCGATCGCACTCCCTGCGAAACGGAAGGCAGTTTGCATTTAATATTCCGATCTGCATTTTCGTTTGTTCATGACGTAACACATTTCGAGGCGTTTGTTCTCGAGTTCCGTTCGAGAGAGTCTCTCTCTCTCTCTCTCAACAGCCCGTGTCTCAGGCCCGTGTTGACTGTCGTTATTTGAAACTTGTCCCATCTGTGCGATATTCTGATCTGAATTTCAAACTAGAGTTCGAGTTCTTCACTCGAATCACATGTGACGTGCGACACTACATAAAACGTAAATGCGATTTAGCTGAGGAACTCGCATCTAACTCTATACTTACATCTGGATATTTCACTTGGGGATCGACTGGGGGCCTCAAAACGTAGTGAGAATTATAAGAATGAAGCGAACTTCTTAGAATATATGTCATTTCATCGGTCAATATCCATAGCGAATTAACCTATTTTTGTAATTCTCATGTTTTCGACACACAGTCGAACACCAAGTATCCAGATGTAAATTTCAAGTCAGATGCGGGCTCTTCAGCCGAGTCGCATTTGCAAATACAATATCGCCATGCGTCGTGTGATTCGAGTGAAAAACACAATCGACGATCCCCCCCGAGACAAGTTTCAAGCAATGACCGTTAAATACGGATACTTATAACTTATCTCGCTTGGCAGTATGTCTCACACGTATAACAATACTCAATGTCACACGCGATACTCTTAACACATTAACCGTGCCGCTGGACTTGTGTGGAGGATCTTAACGATGACTGTCACGCGATCTCGCACGATCACCGTGCATAACGGGAAAGGCCCGGAATCGTTGATACCGTATCTCTGCTTTGTAGTAAACCCTGGAGCTAAAGAACGACTTGTCCAAATCACGGGAACGTCCGAGGACAAGATTCAGTACGTTTCAGATTTATTTAATTAATGGATATTTGATTGATTACGTCAATCAGCGCGAGCGACTCCGTGTGTGATGTGTTAATCTCTTCGTTTCCTCTTGCTTGCCCGCGGCAGCTACGCGAAGGACTTAATCAAAGATACGATACAACGAAATGCATCGCCAGTGAGACTGGAGCAGAGCGGCGGCGAGAAGGGGGCCATGGGTGGTTCCAGTTCCTCGCTGAACAGCAGCGCGTCCGACGAGAGCAACAGGCTGCAACACAACCAGCACAATTCTCGTCTGCGGTCATCTCTCCTCCACAGCTTCTCCACCAACGACGCCAGTATAGGCGAATACAAGTACACGGTTACGGTCGGTAACCAGTCCCTCAAAATTACGGGCTGCAATCTCGATCTCGTCAGGGTAATGAACCACCTATTTCATTTCTAGCCTGTACAGAGCGGATTCCATTCGCTCGGTTTCGCTTATCTTTAAAGCCTGATCTACAATGTGCCCTTTATTTCTCGTTTATTGTCTCTCCGTCTCTTTTTTTCATAAGTGAATAGAAGTTCTTGCAGAAGAAAGAAAACAAGAACAAGATGCAAAGAGCACATTGTAAACCAAGCTTAAGGGAAAGTAATTGCAGCTATTCTTGTTTCGATTCTACAAAATTCAGTTGAGATTAATCGCACGCGTGATAAATTTCTTTCGATTGGTAGTACCTGATTTGATTTGCCTTCTCTTTCTACTTTATATTTCACACCATTTATTTCAACCATTAATAGTTATTGTTTATTTGTTTTATTCGCGCACAATTTTCACGCGACCCTCCATCCAACGGTTCGCCACACCTCGCAGACGGCGAAACTAGTGTTGGACGAACACTTCTTGGGCGAGCCCGACAACTTCACCAGCGGTGTAGAGTACTTCAATTACGAGGACGAGCCCAGCTTTTCCGTAACTTCCTCCACCCCCGTTACCCGTGCGCCGTTGGCGGCGGTTAACGTGAACACCTTAGGCCGAGAATTGAGTGTGGACAGCGCCGCGACCTCGGAGAGCGAAGAAACCTACAAGCCTCGGCCGATCTCCGAGGAGCTGTGTTCGACTCAACAAGGTAGATAAGTAGAGAAATTCTAATTATTACTATTTATCCTTAGTGTTTCTGCTGGTACTCGAAGCTTTCGCAACGACGACCGCGCACAGAGAAATTTCTAATCGCTTTCCTTTTCGTTTTCTCGAAAATTTATCACTTTTTCACGAGAATAATTTCAGAACAATTTACCGAATGTATTATATCCTTAGTGTTTCCTTTTTTTTTTTCTTTCTTTCAAGACATCGATCACGTAACTTTTCCCTTACGGTGGAAATGTGAGATGTGGAAGTGAAGTATTTTCAAATTAGGAAATTTATATTTTCTTCACGGATTCATACTAGAGAGTAGGATTCACAATCACAGTCCCCAAGGAGTCGTGAATCTCCTCTTCCAAGGCTACGTTCCAGAACGTTCTTTTCGAGGAAGATTTTACTTCCGGAAAAGCTCATTTTCGATTAGTCCCCCCTCCATAAATCGGAGGCCACCGAGAGAAATTTTCCTCGACGAGACGAATGTTTCGGGACGTGGCCTAAAAGTGTAATTTTCTAATTTGAAAACATTTCACTTTTCACGTTTCCGTCCTAGGGGAAAAGTTACGTGGTCGATGTCCTGCACGAATCCAGCCTTACCGGAGTAATTTGTCTGATGCAGTTCCAGAAGCAAGAGAACTTACGTACGAGTTTTTGTTGCTGTGCGCCACGGGCCCCTACGCGAAGCGGCCACCCGCTGATTGGGCGCGCATACAAAAGGAATGTCCCAATATAGTTCGTAAGGTACCGCTATGCGACAGGAACGCTAATCACATACCGTGCAACACCTTCCGTGTTAATCCTTGCAACGCCGCGATTTAATATACCCCCTCCCTTTCTCTATGACGCTCACCAGTAACGTAACAATATACTCACTGTGAAACGTTACACGGCGCGGTGACTGCGACCAGCGTGGTGATAAGAGTGTGATTACTGTCATGGTGTTTCTTAACCCGCACGTCTCTAGACTAGGCCGGAGGCGAGAGATCCGTTTCCGATTTCGCGTTGAATCCTACTAATACCATAAAAAAATAAAAAAAAAAGGGAGGAAGCCCACCCTCTCTTATAGAGTTCTCGCATAGAGAATCACTCATCTATAGAGAGAGAGAGAGAGAGAGAGAGAGANGGGGGGGGGGGGGAGAAGCAACGTCGGGAAGTAGCTCTGTCTCTTTCTTGTGGACGCGTCATTGCCTCGAGTGTCAGCCCGTCGAGACGCCTAACCGACCTCTCGCAACTAACATAATTAAAGGTTTCTCTTGCGAGCTTTCGATTTCAATTGGATCTTTTAAATTACTAATTTGATTGGTAAATCGGAGGTAATCGTTCGACAGGCGGCGTTTCGACGTGTTGATTCGTTGTTATTTTCTCAGATAATTGAACATCAGCGGATTAATCAACGACGACAGGCTCGCTCCTTAACGGTTGGTTGTTTCTTTAACGGGATCCTCCGTAGATTCCGTCGATGAGACGCACGAACTGCCAAACGGGGCTGGGCACGCTGCTAACATTTTACTGCTTACTGCGTGTGCGCGGATTTCTTCGTAGAATGTAAAGTGAACCTTTGTATTCGCTGGGAGGGGGAGACACAGCTACGACTCGAGGGACCTCGCGAGTATTAGTAGTTGTATCAGTATTTCCAATCGCGCTCGCGCGAGAGAGGGCAGATTTTACGGTGATCGGAGCAAGTGAATCTCACAGCGTTGTTTCGCGTTTTCGTACTAACGGAGCTTTAGACAATTACGATCCTGTAACGGTGAAGGTCTTTTCCAACCGGTTAGAAGTGATCATTTTCTAAGGATTCTCAACTCAAGACCAAAGATTGTAAGCGAGTCTCGTGAACACGAACGCCAGTGTTCTTTGTTTTCGTTCGTTTTACTTTTATCTTTTCCCCCTTTTTCTTTTTCTCTTTTGTTTTATTAATTATCTCGACGCGCTCACGATTTGTTTTCCGCGTGCGTGTATTTTGCGTACGCCAATTACGCGACTGATTGAATTTAGGGAAGGAACTTGGCGTTTCTTGTCTCGCCTGGCGGACACGAAGCGAGACAGTGCAATCGGCTCGTTGAGCGCGAGGTACGCGCGATATTGTTAAATGTTTCCTATTTACGTGTTATATTTACTCTTTGTTACTCAGCGTTAAACGGACAAATCGTCGTATATCATTGTCGCGCGTCGTACGGCATCATCGTAGAGGGCTGCTCTTCGTGCTAATTCTACGTTCCTATCTGTTATACGTAACACGTGTTTTTAATGTTTTTTTCTATATATATATATATATATATATATATATATGTGTGTGTGTGTTTTTCTCTATATATATATATATATGTATATATATATATATATATATATGTATTATTTTGCTATACTTTATCGCTTGTTTCGTATTTTGTTGTAAGAGAATTTTATTTCACGTTATACGTATCCGTTCGCGTTTCTCTTCTTTACGATAACGATTGTGTTATAAAGCGCTGACGTTAGGAATGATTTGAAAGACGAGAAGGAAAAAAAAAAACAAAAAAAAGAAAATATAATAAAAAAGAGAGAGATATAAGAATGGAACCCCCGAACGGACGGTGTAGGGATTCTACCACACGCCAGGAGATTAACGAGGACATAAGACTTAGTGTTGTGTATCGAACTCACATACACGTTGTATTAATAATAAATCATACTGCGAAATCCATCCGAGTCTGTTGCTCTCCGCTCGCTCGCTCGCTCGCTCACCGAAAGAGCCTCGGTGAATGTCGGTAGTAAAAAGAAAAAAAAGAAAGGGCAAGAGACTCACGACTTATCGCCTGCATGTGCCCATGCGTGAGCAATACTTAACATACACGGCTTCCCAACACCGAAGCATGCCGCTTGTAACATAACGAGGTATAAGGTAAGGGATAATATATATACATGCCGCTCTGTCGACGACGCTCGAACGTCACCCGCTGGAGACTAATCGTTCCTCTCTTTCTCTCTCTTTTTCCGGAACAGGCACCGATTCGCTGGTTCGAACCGGAAGCGTATAAAGCCAAATTAGCAGCCGCCGGCCCCGTCGCGATATTGCCGATCGGCGAAGAGGAGACCGATCCCGAGTGAAGAGAGAGAGAGTGCCGAGTCTTCGCCTCCTCCGAAGGGGATCCTCCCTCGCGAACGAATGTCCTCCCTTCTTCCCTCCCCCGCCCGATGTCGGTTTCGTTACCGATATCCATAGAAAAAAAAAGGAAAAAAAAAACAAACGCGACGCGTGTAGAACAGCGTTGAGTCGATGTTACGACGAGATTGCGTTTTCTTCTCGCGTGTCCTCGAGGGGAAAAATTGTCCTTCTTTCTTTTTTTTTCGCTCGCACTAACAATGCGGAAACGAGACGTAGAGCTGCCGTAGTGCGTTAACTGATACTTTGTTAACAATTTCTCTCTCTTTCTCGAAATGGAGAAAGAAAGGAAGCGTTTAAACCCTTCGCAGGCATTTACGGGGTAACAACTAAATACAAAGATTCGATACGCGCTTTATACGATTGAAATACGCTAGTCATTAGAGTCTATCGGTTGGAAGATAATTCTTGTTTTTTCTTTCTTTCTTTTTTTACGCGATTATATTCTGCTTCTTTTCGTTCTCGATCGGACACATCGTCGTGCCGATTCAACGAGCCAGAATTCTGAAGTTGCGGACGGAATCAAGAGGCTATGTACACCTAAACGGCTCGGGAAAAACGCCCAATGCTTGAGTTTTTCTGCTCATAACGTGAACATATTTTGTAAAGATGTCCTTTTCAGCGATGATTCTTCATATGTTTTGTTTACATTTATGAAGCTCTCCCTCGCTAATCGGTACCCAAAATATCTCTGGAATTATCGGGCTGATTTAGCTCTAGTTTTGCATAAATATCCTTAATAAGATTATATCTAGTTGTAGGATTTTTTAATATCTATTATAGTTTTTTTTTTTTATAAATGAAAAGAGATTTTTTTTGGCGAAAAGATTGAATTTTTTATTTTGAATGTTAATGACTTTAATAAAAAATTAATATTTCAAGTATCGACTATACGAAAATCATCTCTCAAAAGGACGTCTTCATAAAATCAATAATGTGCACAGCAGAAAAATTCAAGCGGGCATTTTTTCGAGCCGTTCAGGTATATATAGATTCTTAAGAATGAGTCGTCGGTATCGATCCTTGGTTAAAGAAAGGACCCGAGTCGAAATTTCGGCCCTATATTGAACTTTTAATTCTAGATTAGGAGCTGAAACAGCAAAATAGGTTTCTTTTTTTAATCCTGATAATACAATTTACTCCTACATTGACCCCGATGAGATGCCTCGAGTTTCTATTTTCGCTGTTTCAGCGTCAAAATATGTTGTTCCGAGATGGCGTGAAAATTAAGTCTGTAGAGTTAAAAGTTCGAGAGGGAAATTAATAAGCGTCAATATATCGTCAAAGTAGGTTTTCCGCTAGTCTATAGGCCATCAATTGGCACGAACTGTCCTGAGGGCGTCGAAGCGGCGCCGAAATCTCGACTCTGGATGGAGATCGAATCTGTGTCAACCACACTGAAAGACAGCTATTAATTTTTTTTTTTCGTACGCGTAGTTACTACTAGAATTACATTAGCGATGGAAAAAGAGAAAATCTTAAGATCGAGCGTTCGGTGGTTGCGGAACGAACCTTCCCGGCTCGTCTCTCGCAAACGTTGTCGCGTAACAAGACTGCGACGAATTGACCGTTCATTCAATCGAGAGAACGCCAAGCGTTCTCGATCTTGAAAAAAAGATTAATCGTGAAAGACTAATATATATATATATATACACATAATATTTTAGGAGAATAAAAACATACACGGATACACACACGCGCACACAGACACTTGTATACACACAACACAGAGCCACGTACGCGGTAGAACGCATCCGCGAGAACAGTTCCGCGTTTTTGTAATACAATTTGTTGTAAGTAACGGCGATCCGCGCAAAGCGGGTACTTCGATTCTCGCGAGCGAATATACGAGAAAATAACGAGCGGAAGAGAGAAAAGAAAAAAAAATGATCGAACCGTGATTTTAGAATTAGTCTAGTCTCTCCTATACCTGTTTCGACTGTAGGAAACTACCACTTTGGTATTTGTTTACTCTGCTGTGACGCAAATATAACTAAAAACGGAAAAACCGAAAAAAAAAGAGAGAGAGAAGAATTGCGAGAGAATTTTCGAGAGTTTATATTTTATACATTTGCGGCTATAGAGACGCGAAAAAAAAACGTTCGCGCGTGCCACGTGTGCGGCACACGGGATTTCTCTCGCGCGGCGGAATCGCCCGATCGACGGCGCTATAGTGCGATCATTTCTGCATTCTCTTTGAGAGAGAAATTCTTGTTTCTCCGAAACACGTGCCAAATTAGCGCGCACGAAAAAACCGCTGGCCGAATCGGCGGAGCGACTGAAGACCTTTTTTTTTCTTTCGAGAAGAATACAAATCCCCGGAAATGATCGCGCGACCGATTAACTTTTTTCAGACGATCCCGCGCAGCGTGAAACGACCCACCTACTTGTCGTTCGTGTGATCGGATAGCGCTAATTAAGAAATTACCGAGCGAGCTCGTTACGCGAACGGGGTGCGGAATGATGGCCGAGCGGCTTTCTGTCACGAAGAAATCTCGTCCCTCCTCTTTCGTCTGCGGCCTTAATTCGTTACCCTCGCGATTTGGGAACCAAGGAGCCGTCGTGTCTTGTCATTTTCGAATTCGATATTTGGTTGGATATTGTTAAAACATTTCTTTCTTCTCCAGCACTGGCTGCATCAGTTTGAGACTACGCGTTTCTTTTTCTATCCCAGAATTGGTGTCAGTGACGCTGTTTTTCATACTGCAGCGAAACTCAGTGCAAGTTCGCTAAATTGTCTGTATAGATCCGGAGCCAGTAGGTCTGTTCTTTTTCGCTGAATTAGTGTTATACTTGTAGAACTTAAAAAGAGAGAAATAAGACTTGGTGGAAGAAAAAGGAGAAGGGAACTAGTACAAGTTAATGCAACCAGTTAAGAAAATGAAGAGACCTGGTGCAAGTAGATGCGAGGACAGTTGGAACTCTCGAATCAGAGAATGCAAGAAACACCGAGCAGCCTGCATCTTTGTGTCATTTTAAATCATTGTACTTCCACTCTAATGACTTCATGACACGTATGAACGCGCGAAGCCAAACATTCAGATGACCCAAGTTATGTTTTATCGCTTTTGCTTCGAAAGTTTGCACTTTTGAACGTTTATTATAAGCAGCTATAATAACAAAAGTTGAACGGCAAATACGAAAGTAGGAGCTTTCCTGGACATCGAAGGGACTTTACAATATTTATATTTTAATATATAGCATTTCACATTCAGATATACAAGTTAAAACTACCGTAGCCAGTTAGCGTTGGAAAAAATCAACCTTGTTCAACTCTACAAGTATATAACGCCGTAGATCCGTTCTTTCTAGCTAAACTGGCTGCACCAGCTTGCACTAATTCTATCTCCCTCTTTTATTTTTTTACACGAAGTCACAGCTATATATTTGTTTCTTTTCATGTTCCGAAAGTGCTTAAGCGCACTAAGTTCAGCGACAAAGAACAGACCTCATTATTGCACTAGAATGTTCTTTATTCCATGATTGCGCGCTTAAATTTGTCAGTTCTAACTTGCAGCAGTTCAGTTCAATCTTAGTGCAAAAACAGGAAACAGACCTACCGTGTTGAAACACATTGTCAAAATATTCTAGTCGGCCGCTTGGTTGCCCACATACGCGAATAAGGGCCTCGCAAGACGGCCGGCTTGTAATTTTAAGACAACGTTCTACGTTCCAAGCCTTGTCTGAGTTGTCATTTTCTCTCTTTTTTTTACTTTTTTCTTACTATATAGCAATTTGTCATCAACGTCACGAACGGAACGACCTTTTAGTTTAACTCTGGAAAGCCCAAGCAACCGACTGTCTGTTAATCCCAGTGGGTCAGAATCTTTTCCAAAACTTTTTCCACGTCGAAAAGAACTCGATTGGTTAAGTACTACTTCCATGAACTCTTTGCCCAGGTAGAACAAATTTTTAAAAGATCTCTTAAAGACGTATGAAAGATACCAAGAAAAAATAGAACGGCCTTTAGATGCCTTTAAGACATCTCTTAGACATTTGTTCTGTTTGGGTAGCTACAGGAAAGGGCATTATATGTATATATATATATATATATACATGCCTTTACATATTCAGTTAGCAAGAGCTTAACATGATTGTGGGGTCCACCGGCCGTCTTTGGGTTTTCTCGAGTTAAAACTTCAGGCATAAGACTCTTATTGTGGCACCGTTATTTGAGACAAAAAGACTCAAGGCACAGAACGTTGTCTCGAAGCAGCGAGTCGACCATGCCGCTAAGACCCTTAACACTTTCACAACCGCTGACACCAATGTGGTGTCATGGGCAGGCCAGTCGTTGTATGCCGGTGACACTCATGTGATGTCATTGGTAGGCCAGTCGTTATTTGCCGGTGACACTCACGTGGTACCATTGATAGGCCAGTCGCTATTTGCCGGTGACTCCCACGTGGTACTAGTGGCAAGCCACTTGCAAAACTTTTCTTAGCACGTCATAATAATGTTAATTGTTTCATGAATTTACGTGAAGTTTTTTCTTCCAAAATATTGCCGGCCACTGGCGACGTTTCACTGCGCTAACATGCGGTTGTGAAAGTGTTAAGGGGGAAGTCTACTGTAAAATTTTCAAAAAATCAATTTTTTGTTTATTCGCTTAAAAAATACTTTGAACCCTCTAAAAAGGTACATTAGATGTTATAGCCGGCTAAATTTTTCTTCATTGAAATTTCGACCTTTTACCGAAGCGCTCCGAAACGCGTACCTGCGGCAAATTCCTATCTGTTCGGCGGGTACAACGTAGTGACTTGCAATTCAATTTCTAACATTTCTAATACTCCAAGTCGATCAACAGATGTCACTAGGTATATTTTATAGTCAGTTAGAAGCGATTTCAACAGATGATCTGATCGTTAGCTCCGAAACAAACATTCAGCGGCGCAAAAACCGTCG
>NW_014555039.1:38439-47173 GCF_001313825.1 Dinoponera quadriceps | reverse complement strand
TTTTGCGCCGCTGAATGTTTGTTTCGGAGCTAACGACCAGATCATCGCATTCAGGCTCTCGTTGCTGTTCTGTGTATATCCTCCAACACAACGTGTCAACAAATTTTCGTTGCTCAGCTCTTCGTATATAGGTGTGATGGCCTTCAGCACGTCGCTAGAGAGAGCCGGTTTGTGTTCATAATCGGACAGATTACCTTGAGCTTCGATACACTGGCCCTTAAAATTACGCGCTACCAGCGTCCTCACTGTTGAAATCGCTTCTGACTATAAAATATACCTAGGGACATCTGTTGATCGACTTGGAGTATTAGAAATGTTAGAAATTGAATTGCAAGTCACTACGCTGTACCCGCCGAACAGATAGGAATTTGCCGCAGGTACGCGTTTCGGAGCGCTTCGGTAAAAGGTCGAAATTTCAATGAAGAAAAATTTAGCCGGCTATAACACCTAATGTACCTTATTTTAGAGGGTTCAAAGTATTTTTTAAGCCAATAAACAAAAAATTGATTTTTTGAAAATTTTACAGTAGATTCCCCCTTAACACTTTCACAACCGCTGACACCAATGTGGTGTCATGGGCAGGCCAGTCGTTGTATGCCGGTGACACTCATGTGGTGTCATTGGTAGGCCAGTCGTTATTTGCCGGTGACACTCACGTGGTACCATTGATAGGCCAGTCGCTATTTGCCGGTGACTCCCACGTGGTACCAGTGGCAAGCCACTTGCAAAACTTTTCTTAGCACGTCATAATAATGTTAATTGTTTCATGAATTTACGTAAAGTTTTTTCTTCCAAAATATTGCCGGCCACTGGCGACGTTTCACTGCGCTAACATGCGGTTGTGAAAGTGTTAAGGAACGCGCCGGCCACCCCGTGTGCCGCACGCAACCTCACCGTCGCACCGCGAGCCTAGGACGGTCTCCGCGTCTTCGTAAGTTTTTACACAATTTAATATTTATTACGGATTTACACCACTATTCTCACTTTCGATTAAATTATATAATTTATTTCTATATTGTCTCTAACTAACTGCGCAGTAATATGATGGTACTATTATATTATTGTACTTTGTCGTTTATGATAAATAAATCAACGAAGTCAGACGCGCACTCGAGGAGAGCGATTTTCTGTTCCTCCGCTGCAAACATTGCCGTTCCTTCTTCCTCTTTTTTCCTTCCTCTTCTTCGTCCACCACTCTCTGAACACGGTACAGGGGGAGGGGAGAGAGGGACAATGCATTGAACTGTCCGTCCGTCGGACGTGTGTGAGTAATTGAGTGTGTACGTGTGTGTGTGTGTGTGTATGCGTTGAAATAAAATCGACCACCGTGCGGGAATCCGGCACTAAGAATCTTTTTATTATTCCAATAATATGTAAATATCGAAGTGATAGTCACTGAGAAACATACACGTGTGTAATCATCCTGCGTCCCGCTGTGTTGTGCGCGCGGGCACGGAATTGTACTAAATATCAATTGCACTCTCACTTATCTCGAGTTTTTCTCGCGTTCTTCTTCGTAGTAAAAGTTAAAAACCTAAGGAGCTGTGCTCTGATTTTTCCGCAAAGGCTCGTGCCGAATTGCGATTCTACCCTCCCTCCCCCGTCGCAGTACTTCCATCTTTTATTTTTTCCCCCTTTCCCCCTCGCTCGTCGCATCATCACATGACACTTACATTGCTATTATATTCATATTGCGAGTGGCTGTGCGCGAACGGCCGTTCAACCTGTCCGCTCGAAATGTAATCACCCCTCTCTTTAACACCTCTCTGAGAGAGACACCGAGATTACCGGTCCCCAAAACTGAAGCTGTCGTGCCCTTTCCTCCGCTTCCGGTGGCCGTCTACGACGCGGGAACCGCGTTTTCCCGGTTTCCTCGCGGTCGCAGCAACGAGCGAGAAATCGTATACCGAGCTGCTCGAACGGCTTGAGGAAACCGTCCAGGTGTAGCCCCTTGATCAAGCTGCACAATTCTCGCGCACGATTCACGGACGACCCCGGCGAGTTCGGTGGTCTCGGATACGCCCTCGAGCGCGGGAGAAAGGGACCTTACAAACCGAATATCACGTTTCGTTTATTCCGCGAATAAACGTAAAGAAGTCGTCGTCGCGCGCCCGCAGCCGGGGAGGCGCGTCGCCAACCGAACTCGACGATGATCGGAACGTGCAATTCGCACGATAATTCCTCGCTCGCTCCCGTCGCGACGCGACGGCCACAGGAGAAAAGTGAACGATAACACGTCGTCGTTGACGCTTCATCCTTTCGCTTTCACGTCAGAATATGCAAAGCTCCAATCGTACGTACGTGTACGTACGCGCGTGCTGCGATCCGGTGTGACTCGGCGTTACAAATTCATTGAATATTATCTAGGTACGCTTATTTCGTATAATTACACGTTACGAGTAATGATTCCATTCTTGGATGCGCGCGTAACAGTAGATTCGGAACCGTGTTACATTCTCTCCGAGATAAATAGCAGTCGGTAGCGCAATCGTAGACGTCACGTCTCTTTCCCTAAATACTCTTTCTCGTCGCTAGACGCTTCTAACTCATCTTCAGCGGATCGAGAACAGGCAGACTTGTACAAGCTCAACGTAACAGTAATGATAATTTTTTTTTTTCCATAATGCAAGCGGTTCCCGCACTCTTACAGAGGGAACTAATATAATTACGTAGCGTGAAACAAAAGCGAAGGGGGTACATCAACGAAATCTCCTATAGAAACATCGTATCTAATGTGTGATGTATGTTGTGTGTGTGTGTATATATAGATATATATATATATATAGATATATATTTAAGCACATACGCCAGAATGTCTCGATTCGACTGCGAAAATGGGAAAGCTTAATGCTATATGCCTTATTATCGTCAAGTGAACATAAAATATACGTATACATACATACATGTATGTATATGTGTGTGTAATGTGTGAGTGTGTTATATGCTAACATCCTCCAGCGTGAGTCCGAACGATCGGTCGCACGGCGCGAAGCGTGCAAATAACACTAGAAAAAAAATCAATGGATACGAGTTTCTTGTTTATTATTATCATTATGTCATTATTATTATTATTAATATTAGTATTATTATTATTATTATAGCGCCTAAACACTGTCTTATAAAACATAAATCGCTAAAAAAAGCGACGATTCACTTAAATATATATAAATATATATATATATTTTATAAGCCCCGTTTTTTAACGCTACATGTCGGATTCAGTTCTGGGGAGCGGTAATATAGATCTGAATCGTGTAATTCATCTAATCGCCTCTTTTGATCCATTTCTGCCTTTATGTATAAAAAAAGTAGTGCACGATATCGGTAATATCCTACATATATGTCTTCATACATGATGCAAAGTGGTGAATGGTACTCGATGAAATGATGCTATCATACATTTATGAGAGAAACAAGTTCACGTGTGTGAGTATATATGGTATTTGTGTGTGTGTGTATGTGTGTGTTCTTAAGGGAATACAAAATTCAGCTGCCTTCTCCGGGGTGAGTTAGTTTATTTTTTTTTTCCTTTTTAAATATCGATGTGTAAATTGTGTGTTCGTGTTATTCACGAATCTTCCTATTATATACATATACATAAAACGCAGCTAACGTCTTCACACGCGCCTCTTCGCACGCCATCGGTACTGTGTCTTAGAATTTAGATGTTTTTCCTTCATTATTCTTTTTTTTATCGCACAAATTCGGTGCTGTTTTTCCTAATTCACACGCATGTTAATATAAATTCCTACCTATAATAAACGAAAAACAAAATTAAGATACGTAGCTTTCGTTTCCACGCGAAAGCTATCACCCTACCTCGACCTCTCGATCGTCTCGCTTCTCGAGTCAGATTACCGTTTGAGGACTTCGCTCGAGAGACAGGCGATCGTCGTACATGGCGTCGACGAATTCGGCAATATATAGCAGATAAAATAACAAACCTGCCTCGGTGGCAACTGCGATGCACGTAATCGATTACCGGGGTATCGATAAATTTTAATTGCACACCATTAGGTATATATACATATACATACATATATATATATATACACATATACATATATACACATATATTGTATATATATATATATATATATATATATATATAAGTCGCTTTCTCGCTGACTAATTTATGATGCTCGATTGAATATCCTATAGAAAATATGTTTTCACACTCTCACATTTATATTTCGCTATTGTGCATTCATGTAAAAAATTCTGAATTTCTCACAATCTTTCTTCCTATTTCTCTCTCTCTCTCTCTCTCTCTCTCTCTCTCTCTCTCTCTCTCTCTCTCTCGCTCGCTTTCTTGTTTGGTTTCCCGACTTTCCTAGAACGTAAAATTCGCTAAATACAGTGTCAAAGGGAGTCGTCCTTTCGTGACGTACGCGATGACAAACTTCGGCGAAGTTAAAAAATGTAGTCGGGCCCTGCCATGTCTATTGCCCATCTGAACTTGTCCCTTTGAGTCTTGTTGTATATCTTCTCGATCGGCACGTTGTGCTTCTTGCACCTGGGGGAAAAACGTGGAAATTCGTCGAATTACACACGGAAGTCGAAAGCACCGAGAAAATACCTCGTGAGAAAGCGTTGTATCGTTTCGTTAAAACGCACATACGCGCGCGGATAAAAAGAATTCCAAAATACAAATAAAATGAAACAAAGTTACAAACTTACCATGCAACAGAAATTCTGGGATCGAGATAGTTCAGCTTGGAGGTACCCAGCGCGATCTCCTTGTTCTCCTCCCGGTCGGTCGCCTGCACCTCCAGCTTCCTTAATTGGTCTTTTAACCGATCTAGCTGCTTCTTCTTCTTCTCGTATATTCTGTGAAGATATCACGATTATAACATTAGTAACGCCAACGCGAGAACAACGCGAGAAGATGCTTGATATAACCAGCCAAGGCGTTCGGTATTTTCACACACACAACCACAAGCCTATCGACAACGTACACTTTTTCCTTCACCGAACCGTGCTTCGCGTCCCGCTTGGCGTCTTTCACCTGCAACTCTGTCTCGGCTATCGTCTCCTTCTTAGCATCTATCTTTAACATCAGGTTCTCCATCGACTTAGCGTGCGTCTTTGGTACGGAACGTTGATGGTTACACAGTATGGCGACGGCGCGGTTAGCTCGATTGTACGACAGGATCTTCTCCGCCTCCGTGTCGTTAGGATCCGTGAGTTTGTCCAATTGTTGCTGTAGCGTCCACGACGCGTTGTAAGTTCTGAATACTTTAGCGGTGAGACCCTCCATCAGTTCGTTTAAGTGTTTGTTCATCACGGTAGTGTTGAGCCGATCGAACAGATCGTCTCCGGGCGATTTGTTCTCCATGAAAAGTTGCAGGTTCTTGAAAACCCGTTTCTCCACCGGCACTTCGTTGTAATATCGTATAGAATCCTTACCTGTGGGATTCGTTTCGTGAGAATCGCGGAATCGACAACTACGAAGACACTTAAGGAGTACAAATTGATAGTGATTTCCTTGTTCCTCCTTCAGTCTCAAGTAGAGTTCGGTAGTCTTATTATTTTCAGATTTAATCAACCCTCTAAATGACAAGGTGAATTTTCAAAACATCAAAACGTTTTTTTCAAATTGCGTTTGTTGCAATTGTTTAAAGTCAGTTAGTAAACTTTATTGTATTTCTCTTTTATCTATATCAATAAGCAGAAATTTTATATTATTACTTACTTCACTTACTTATTTTGCACATTAATTAAATGAAAAACGGAACAAAACAGAGCATACGGTCGGATCTAATCCCTCACCATTAGAGGGTTGACTAAACTTTCAACGTTAAAAGACAAGATTTTATGAAAAAGACAACGTTCAGTCAAAAAACCTTCCTTATCGGGGAGGAAGTACTTTCAAATTGTCTGAAGAATGCTGAGGAATTTCTCAAGGAAAATACATGAAATTTGTGTAATATAAAACCCGTTTTTAGTAAGAAAAAAAAAAAAAAGAATTCTTCGGGACAAACGGTATCAGAAGCCCGAGCCAATATTACCTAAAAAGTCAAATACAACTACGTAATCCTTTCCACCGGAATGCTCGTACAGCGTAATGTGTTCCACCCGTAACGAGCAGCAGCCGACGGTGTCCGCCTGATCCTCGTCCTTCTCGTTACCAGCCCTGAGCGCCAATTTATCGATGAAGTACAAAGCAACGGCGCGCTGCCTGATGCGCATCTCCTTGCTCTTCCAGTCCTCCCGGTACTCGGCGCGGATCTTGTCGATCGACTGCGCCAGCTTCCGCGCTGTCTCGTACTTCTGCCAGTCCTTCTCGCCCTTGAGTTTGCTAGACGGGTTCAGCATCACGTACTTCACCTGGCCCTGAATGTTTTCCGTCCAGGAGGCGAGCCAGGTGACGTTGGGATCGTGCCGCACTTCTCTCCACTTGTGACCGGACGGTGGCTTCGGGATCTTCGAGTCCTTCGAGCAGTTAATCAGAACATCCTCCGGCACCACTCGCTTTTTCAATTTGCCCATCTTCGGATGCTCGCCACGGCCGCGGAACAGGCCCGGCGGCTCGATCTTGAAGTTACCGATCTTCTCCTTGTGGCCGTCGATGATGCAGAAGCCGTACTCCTTCTGGGTCTCTTCGTTCTTCTCCTTGATCTTCAGCTTCTCCTCCTTCGTCATCGCCTTGCGCTCCTCGCTCTTCTGCACGAAGTACGCGTTTATCTCCTTGAAGTTGCACTTGGACAGGTCGGTGATTTTCGCACGCTCCGACTCGGTCATCACGTCCCGCCAGTCGGTAAAGAAGTTGTTGTTAAACACAGCCTTCGTGGTATAGTCGTGCTCCAACATGCGCGCGTAGAAGGTCGCGACCTCCTCCGTCTCCTCGCTCAGTTTCATCTCCTTACCGTTGTAGTAGAACTTCACGGTGGGTGGTAGAGGCTCATAAAGCGGGGCAAACACGGGTCCTTTGTGCTCCAGGAAATGCCACTTTGTGCCGTCGTTTTTCTTCTCTTCCTCCCACCTGAGCAAATAAAGGAAAAAAGGTTCTCTCAATACTAATTAACGTTAAATTATAGAAATCGAGCGCATCGCGATATACACGAGATCGAGCAGTAACAACGTAGCGGACATAACCTCGAAACAAGGTTCACGTTTAACCTCGTATTATGAGCGTATCGACAGGTACTTCCGAGTAAACGCTTCGTTGGAAATCGAATCACTACGTTTCTCATTTGATTTTTCATTGTATACTATGTCATTATTTTTCTTCAATGTGCAAACAGAATCGATAACACGGCGCAGCGAGGGAACACAATATGGAGAAATGCAGGTTAGGTTAAGCCTCGGGCGAAGGTTAGGTTAGATCATCGGGAGCGGTCACGTGATCGTCCATAGTAAACATTGCAGAGCAACATTGTCCATACCATTTCCACACTTCTTGCTCTTCCTCTTGCTTCTTCTTCCTCGGACTCGGAGTCTCGACTTTCACCCCTTTCGCGCTGTTCTTCTTCTTCTTTGGTTTCTGTGACAAAAGTGGTGAATTTGAATATTCCGATGGACGCTCGGATTCAATAGTAACATAAGAGATGGAGTAATGTCACGAAAAGCTACGTGTTGCCCGTACCTCCTCGGCCTCATCGGACTCGTCCTCGTCGAGATATTTTCGTTTCTTCTTCTTGGCCTTCGGGCTGGCTTTCTTCGCCTTCTTGCGCGCCATCAGTGGCAGATCCTCCTCGTCGGAGGACTCGGCGTTCTTCCTCTTGACACTTGGCGACACCTTAGACCTCGCAGACTATGTTAAACGTGTGGTTCATTCGGATTATAATTGTAAATCAAAATACCATGCAATTAATAAAACAATAGAGAACGCAAGTGGGGGGGAAAAATCACTCGTAACGACACCCGAAACGACGAATATGTACCAGTGGCTTGTCCTCCTCCGAATCGTCCTCCGTTTTTATCGTGGTGTTGTGCAGATCCGAGAGTCGAGTGTCGTTCCCGTCGGTCGAGTCTCCGTCCTCCTTCACTGCTTCCTCCTCGTCATCCTCTTCTTTGATGTAAAGCGGTTGCTCGCCACCGCTATCATCGTCGTCATCTAGATCCATTTGCGTCACCGGTTCCTGCGGAAGCCCACTTTGATATTTCATCCTCCTTATCTCCGCGAAACGTGCGACGGTATACACGTATGCACACACACACGGTTGTTGCGGATCGAGTGAGGCTCGCCACAACAGGACGACTGAAGTGCCGGGTTGTCAGGTGAGAAAGTCTCGCGCGGAAAATTCTCGCCGCCATAACTTGCGGCGCACGCCGCAGGGTGGCGCACCGCCCACAAGCGACTTCGCTCGCGGAGCTTATATAAAAACGCTCCGCCGGAAAAAAAGCTTAGACCGCTTTCGTCTCTCGTAGCATTCAGGTGGACCGAGCGGTGGTCGTTACGCGCGCGTTTTTTTGATTCTATGTTTTGGAGATTGAAAGGTCGTTCTTGGTGATAGATTAGCTTTGAGTTCGTTTATAGTGGCAAAATATAGTTCAGAATTCGTGGCCATATATGCCATAGAGAAGAGGGGGGGGGGGATGATCTTTCGATCGGACGACCGTAAGATTAATCCGCGGAGATGATTCTCCGACAGACGATTTAACCGGATCGATAGTCGATTAATTCGGAGTCGAGCGCGCAACATTGATAAACGCGCAATCGTCCACAGTGAACATCGTCTACGGGAACGGCAGCCGCCGTCTCCCCGCGCGCCGGCGAGTTCCAGGGGGG
>NW_014555039.1:32912-37977 GCF_001313825.1 Dinoponera quadriceps | reverse complement strand
GGGGGGGACTTGACGCAGCGAACTACTCTTTGTCTATCGCCGAGACGCGCGCATAGACTAAGTGTTTTTCCCAGAGGAACATAGACTCGGAGCGAGACGAGTCGACCACTCGGCTTTAAGCCTCGTTTACACGAGGAGTGGATGTAAAGGGATGGGCGGCTCGTAGCGCAGTCTCTAAGTCCAAAAGAGAGGAGTACTTAGAGTCCACGGGACAAAATTTGCTCTCCCCGCGGCGTCGTGCATACGCCAACAGGTCCGGAAAGGCCAACAGGGGTGACCATAAGTCACCTGGAGCGTGCAGTTTTCTCCACTCCGCCCGGAAGGACGGGGGAACATGGCGGTTCGCTGCCTTACAAAGGCTCTCCTCGAGCCCTTCACGCGTCAGCGAAGATTTTGCATATCGCGAGCATAGGTTTGATATAGTGTGTATACAGATTAAGGGACAGAAGTCAACATATCGCGAGAACCTTGAGTCATCAGCCGACTTTGCCTTCTCGCGAATCTCACAACCGGGCCGGAAGGGTCGTCGCCCGGACGGGCCTAAAGCCCGTATCAGACTAGGAATGGAGATTGAGATTGAATTGAAGTTTGACCAATCAAAATGCAAAGTTCACTAAATTCCACTAAACTCGAGTTCAGTTAACTCTTTGTACCGATTGGTCAAATTTAATTCAATCTCAATCTCTAATCCGTAGTCTGACACGGGCTTAATGCAGCGTGCAAACGCGTGTCCTCACGTCGACTCTACCCCTAGTTTGCACAAACAACCAGCGCTCGCTCCATCATTCGCTCAGAGCGAAACACAGTCACCACAGCGGATAATTACCTTCAGACGTAGCTTTATTTCCGGATTAACGCGCAACCCTTCGTTAATCGAGTGATTTATCCGCTCCACCGGCTCTTCCTTCAATTCTTCCTTCACTTTTATCTCTTCCTTCACCTCTTTCTCCTTCTTCTCCTTATCGTCGCGATGCTTAGCTGCGAACGAAACGGGACGATTGAAGAGAACGAATGTTATACGTACACACAAACGCTTGATGAATCAACTTACATTTGTCTTTATCGTGCCGATGGCGATCCTTGTCCTTATCATGGCGGTGCTTGTCTTTGCTGGACGACGACGAGCTGTGCTTGTCTTTGTCCGACGAACGGTGCTTCTCTTTATCACCCGAATGGGAAGTGGAATGTCTCTCCTTGTCTTTCTCCGACGAATGCTTTCTGTCCTTCTCCTTGTCCTTCGAAATACTTCTGTCCTTGTCCTTATCTTTGTCGCGCGAGCTCGAGTTCAAGGAACTGTGTCTATGCCTATCTTTGTCTTTGCTCTTCGAGCTGTCCTTGTCCTTGCTCGAGCTATCTTTATCCTTGCTAGAACTCTCTTTGTCCTTACTTGAGCTATCCTTGTCCTTATCCTTGGAACTGCTGTGATGTCTAGAAAATATGGGCACATTTTATGAGCACAGCGCATCGGTGTATACTTAATTAAATCGCTTTCCCTTATTCTTCTTCTTCTTACCTGTCCTTATCCTTAGAGCTCGAGCTCGACTTGTGGTGATGTTCCTTGTCTTTGCTCTTGTCCTTATCCTTGCTGGAGGAGCTGCTGCTTTTGTGCTCCTTGTCTTTGTTGGACGAGGAGGAGGAGCTTTTCTTGTCCCTGTCCTTATCTTTGCTGCTGCTGTCATGCTTCTCTTTATCCTTAATAGAACTGGAACTATGTTTATGCCGGTCTTTGTCCTTATCTCTGTGCTCGCTTTTGTGGTTTCTCTCCTTGTCCTTGCTCCTGTCCTTATCCTTATGTTCCGATTTGTGAGATCGTTCTTTATCCTTGTCCCTATGTTCAGACTTGTGTTCCCTCTTCTTATCGAAGCCATTGGACATCCCATTGATATGAGTTTCTACAGGAATTATATAAAAGTAGAATTGTGACACACTTTTCTAATGAAACTCTACCAGTCTCATTAATATGCCTAACAGCGGGTCTGTTTTCTATTCCTGCACTGGTTCTCCTTTTCTCCCTTTTCCAGCGAATCTCAAGAAAGGGAGGAAAAGAGAACCAATGCAAGCTAGTGCAGCCAATGCGGGAATAGAAAACAAACAACCCGGTGTAGCGTTGTGTGGGAAAAAAAATCGATTCATTTATGTAAAGCTCGATGCAGCCAAAAGTATAGTGAAATGAGGCTCGTTCGGTTCAGAGTTCAACATTAGAAACGATATCCGGCGCGTCGTTCCGCACACTGAGAATCCGGTCGCGGCGAAGGTCGACTTATAACCGAAGCCACTCGGAAAACCCGTGCATCATGGTGTTCCCTCTTCGAAAGGGCACGTTCGAAAAACGCGCGTGCTATCTCGGCTTCGAGTAGCAGCCGAAGGGGGCATCCTCATCTTCTCGACACCGTTTCACCGTCCGTTCGAATAAACGCGAAGCGGCGTCGCATATCATTAGGCGCGCACCGGACCTCTTGGAAAATCCGATTTCGTGGAGGGGGGAAAAGGGGGGGGCTGGAAACTTCCGTGGGCGGGAATTTCCTCGCGTCGTATCCGTCGCCGAGCTCGAGCAGGGGAGGCGAAAAGACGACAGATGCACGCGGAAAAGCACGTGCGACTGTCGGTCGTCGACGACCTCGCCGTGGGCACGACGAGACGTCCCGTGCTCGGGTCACAAACGCGCTACGGCCGAACGAAAGCACTCACCGTTATGATTCCCGGACGCGCTGCTGATCTCCTTGGATCGCTGCTTATCCTGAAACAGACATGGGCCGTGGAGACAGAAAGAGAGTTGTTACTCGGGGAACATAAGGAAAGAGAGAGAGAGAGAGAGAGAAACAGAGAGAGAAAGGCGCTTTCTCTCTCTCTCTCTCTCTCCTCTCTCGCGGTCTCGGCGCCGCGTCGACTCAGTGTGCTAACACACTGGCCACGGAGGCACTCTCCGGCGCTCGCGCCACGCACGGCACAGGACTTAGCCGCAGACGCCATTTTGGGACTTAGAAAAATTTCGCGTCGCCGATGCCGCGGAGCGACCAAGAGGCGAGAGCGCTCGCGCGACCGAAAGCCGCGGAAATACGCACCTATGGGCACGCATAGAGCCGCGTGCACGCGAAATAGGCCACTCACCAGGTCCGTGACGGGCTGCGGTGCCGCCTGCTCGAGCTCCATTTCCTGACGCAGACGTTTGTACGTACAAGAGTAGCCTGAGTAGACTCCGTCGGCCAGCAGCAGCACGCGGCAGCGAGAGGCAGTGCTGGCGGAAGCTACCACGGCGGCGCTCCGCTGTCGCGGATTACCTGGCGGGATTCACGTAGCCGTGGCTGAAGTCGGCGGCGAAGCGCGCGCGAGAGATATTCAGCCCCCGGGGAGGTATTATTTACACGTGTCGCGCGAGCGAACGAACGAGCCTCCGCCGCACGCGCGAGAGAGAGAGAGAAATTTCGCAGCCCGTGCAGCAGTGCCCGCCGTACTCCGGCGCTGTACGGCTCCTCCGTCGTCTCGACACCCTTACATCCACCGTGCGACTGTCGAGACGGTCGGCTGCGCGCGGCAGCGCCCCGCGACACAGTCCAAGTGCCAGAAACGCGCGACTGCGCGTGCGCGCGTTCGCTCCGCCTCTTCGATCTCCGAAGAGAGCGCGCCGCTCGCGACGATTCCAGACGACGATTCGCGTGAGCGTCCGGTCCCCCGAAAGTCATTCACCGCCGGAGTAGCATCGAGAAACCGGTATAGTTTCCACGGGTTCGATTGCCCGACAGAGAGAAAGAGAGACGCGCGCGCTCTCGCGCCGCGTGTGTATGCGCTCGCCGTCGAATCACGAACGTTCGCACTGCGAGTCTGAACTCGGCAGCTGTCGCTACCGGCGCACCGCCCCTCCGGCGCGCGGGATTCGAAAACGCCGAGTCCGACGGGATCAATCGCAAATACCCGGAATAAAGGGATTATGTATCATATCATATGTAATAAATACATGAATTTTTGTCTCCATATGGCAACATATATAACTTATATATGTCCACACGAAATAAAAATATTGTTGAATGAAAAACGGAAGAAATATTTTGATTGAATTAAGTGTTTACATATCGTGAGCAGCCATGAACACAAGCATTTGCTTCAATTATATTTGTATAACAGTATTTTTTAGATATAGGACATATGTAATTATATATGATTACATAATTAAAAATAAATTGTATGATTATATATGGATATATATAAACAAAATTCATATGTAATCATATTTCTCGGGCAGATTTGAGGAGCTGTTACGGTTCTCGGGATCGATCATGAATCTTTTGCTCCGGTGTGGAAGGCAAAATTTTCTAATGTCAGAGCATATGAAAATGTTCACTTTTCACGAGCTCATGCTAGAGAAGATTCATGATCGACTTCTTCCTTAAGTCGAGGTGGAAATTACAAGGTGAGCGAATTAGTAGGATATTTATAATTTCATTGATCTACAGCCGGTGAGTTTGCTCACTCTCGTCTCATTTTCATCTCGTCTTGAGAATCGTAACAGTCCTTCTGTCCTTTATCACTGAACCAATACACACTTTCGGAACTTCGGAAAAAGAAACATATGTAGACACATATATGTAACTGTGACTTTGTGTAAAATAGAATTTAGATGAACTAGTGCAGAGTCACGCCAAAAAAAAACAAATCACTTCTCTAACACGTGCCAACCTCAAAGGCTTATCTAGGTAAACTTGCATAATCACATATTGCATATGCACGAGGGAATTAGCATCCCGGAAAAAACATTATTATATATGAATTTTGTCTCTCTACATGTCCATGTGTAATAATATATAAATTATACAGAGTATCACAGATCTACAAGATTCGTGAGGGCGTAGAACGGATTGAGGTGAGCAGAAAAGTCCTCGAGCATTTTGCAAATAGCACACAAGATTTCGAGTTATTAATTATTGAATATGGTCATATATATCCAGCCGACATTGAACATCATTTAAATAACATCTATGTTACAATAAATAAATAAATAAATTAATAAATATATATATATATATATATATATATATATATATACTATATGTTATATAGCGCTATATATATA
>NW_014555039.1:0-32855 GCF_001313825.1 Dinoponera quadriceps | reverse complement strand
ATACTATATGTTATATAGCGCTATATATATATAGCGCTATATATATATATATATATAGCGCTATATAACATATAGTATTATATAATGCATTTAAATTGTTGACTGCAAAATTATAACGTATAAATGATACTCAATGTCGACTGGGTAAATTCTCGTATTAATAATTTGCGTGTTATTTGCAAAATGGTAATGAACTTTTTGTTCAGAGAAGCCTAATCTACAAGTATACAGCAGTTATTGTACTTAGCGACAGACACCAGTATATTGAATCATAACCTCAAACCTCGAACCTGTTACTGGCTACAATAGCTGTTATATACTTGTAGATTAGGTCACTTTGAACAAAAAAGTACTATTTTGCAAATAACACGTATATTTTTGAGTTATTAATTAAAAGCTTCTGTACATGGCTATTTTAAATAATTAATAACACGAAATTTTACGTGTTTGTAAAATGGTAGAGGACTTTTTTGTTCACCTTAATCCGTTATACGCCCTCATTAAATTTGTCCATGTTAATCAGGGACATCCTGCCCAGTAAGCAAGAAATCACTAACGTAACGTTATCACAATATTTTATAACACATAACGTTTTCAAATATGTCGTTGTTAATGTTGTATACAACGTTATTGTTAACAATACTTGACCCAAACATTAAAAATATTTCTACGCTACAACCTTAATATTTAGGAATATTATATTGTCAAGTAACAATTTAAACACATTTATAAAATATTATATCAAAATATTTATAAAATTCACTTTTCATAAATATTTATGAGATCAATGTTTCAAAAGATTAATTTTGAATGTTTTTTGCTTACCGAATATAAATGTCTACATCTAAAAAAATACTGTTATACGAATATAACTGAAATAAATGCCTATGTTTATGGCTGCCTACGACGTAAACACTTAGCAGAATCAAACTATTTTTTCCGTTTTTCATTCAACAGTATTTTTATTTCGTGTGGGCATATATAATTACATATAATATAATTACATATAATTATCTATGCAGCCATATAGACAAAATTCTCATATATAAATCGCATACATAATTATATATAATTATATGTAATTTTGTACGATTATATATAAAGATTTTTCTTGGAATATCATAATCCGTGCAGAAGGATATCTTTTATATATGATCAGTTAATTTTTTTATACGTACGCATCATGTAATTACGCAAATAGACTCTAAATTCGGATCTACAATAGGTTCAGTAAATCTTTAGTTTTTGTTCTAAACAGTAAAATATTAGATTGATACAAATATTTGTCCTGTTTTTTATCAATTCGCTCAAACATCCCAAAATTTTGTACAGGTATACAGGATCATGCGATTGCCAGAGGAATGGTAGGTTTGCCAAACAAAATGGCGCATATTAAAAATTGATTGCTTATATTTCAAAATTTATAAATGTTATATGTATATTTAGATGAAAAAATGGATCGAACTTTTGCATCAACCTGTATATAACGTAATTTCTGACAAAAGGCGTTTCCCACGCTGTCAAAAGTTGCGGTAACGCTTGAAACTTGGGAATTACGACAATTGGGACATCTGATACTAAAGTAGGGAATGCCTTTTGCTACAAATTATGTTACAATTTAGTTTTTAGAATGAAACATTAGAGACTTACTATATCTATTATAGATCTGAACTAAAGATTACTCATCACACTCTGATTATGCTAATCGATAAATAATGATAAGAATTGTCAACGTCAATTTCCAGTTCTGTAACTTGCCGCTCGGCAATAATCAAAAAGCTCAGAATTTCTATCTGCTTTGGCAAAATAGAGCAGATGACGCTTGACATTGACAGTAATTTTCAATTGTCGATTAGCTCAATCAGAGTTAGACGAAAGTCACCCCCAACTTTCCTAACTTGATTTGTATTTGAAAATTACTTGGAAACTTTCAATATTTACACCGGCTCCTTGGCAAAGTGTCTATTCTGCACGAATTCGCACTTGAGGAAAATATATTTGGCATATTCGGCGGCGAATGTACATATCTGAACACATGTATGCCTTTAAAGACGTCTTTACGACGTCTTATGATGTCTCACTGTTATGCACCGCATGCGCGCGTAAAGACTGCCGACCGTCATCGCGAACGTCTCTATGGCGAAATGCAAATGCCATCGTATATGACGGAGGATTGCATCGATTTCAGACCCTGACTGAACCACCAGTCCATCCCTCGAGCGAGTGAATCTTGCTTCTTCTTTCTTCTCTCTCCAGATCGGCGGAAGCAGGCAACAGCAGGATGCGATGTCTCGCGAGTGCATCAGGAAAATGGAACTTCGACGTGACGGGGAATTTTTATCGCGAATGTCGTCCTCATCGCCGGAAGGTTTCGAGTAAACGGCCGATGCAGTCGGTAAATGAAAATATGCACGTTGCCCTTGGTCGCGGTGCGGCCTCTCAGAGGGAACGTGGGGACGCGATAATTTGGAAATTGCCCTCCCCGCGTGTCGCTTTTACTCAAGATGCGCTCTTCGTCCCTGCGATGTGACGCGATGTGACGTTGTCCCCGGTCGATCTAATTTCGGAATCTCGATCATACAATTTTTTCCTAGGGAAATGTGAAAATATTTTCAAATTAAAAAATTTACACTTCCCACGCCGGAGGAGAGGATTCATGATCCCTCGGAGGTCGATCTTGGAATGGATCTCCTTTGGCGTGAATTCGTGAAAGTTGCCAAATTTTCTAACTTGAAAACATTTGGATCTTTCACGATTCTTCATGTTTCCATCCTAGGGAAAAATTACATGATCGATATCCACGTTAAGTCGATTGTATCGCACGTCCGATTATTATATAATTTTCATAGCATCGGCGCGAAAAAATGTATCTTTATTCCTGTTACATTGAAAATACAGGCGAATGATTCTCTCATCGCAAAATTGCCTCTCTGCGAAGTGCAATCTACGAGAATTGTCGCGTTTGCATGAGATGTTTCAAATAAAAGTACATGTGGAAGGTGTGTGTGTGTGTGTGTGTGTGTGTGTGTGTTATGCGTATGTGTGTGTGTAATTGTACTATATGTGTATAAATATAATGGTGTGATTTACATAACGGATCGAGTATAAGGTACATTTTTCCTGCTGTTTGCATCATCACTTAGGAAACTTCGATTACAGAATATTCGGTAGAAGAAACAGATCTATTCCTATTGTTCCAATGGAGATACAATTGAGGAGAGGAATCACCGTTTGGTTGCAATGATCTATCAACGATCTATTAATTAGTAGAACAATGTATCGATATCTCCGAAAAAGTCCGGTTTTTTCCATGTCTTCGAGCTGCGTTGAAGTATGCGATTATCGGTGTGCTGGAAATGCCTGATGATCATACTCTGTCTGATTCTGCGATATAACACGATGTAACATTATAAAAAGTGTTTCTATATTCACACAAATAAATTTACATAATTAAATTCTACCAGCGATTGTAGGACGGTTTCGCTTGCTGAACCTTCCGAATTTTTCCAGGTGATTGTACACGCGACAGAAAAAATGTACCATATATTTGATCTATCATGTAAACCACACCATTATTATTATGTTTATATCAATTTAATGAAACATTGCACTCCTATGTGTATTTTCATCAGAAAAATAACGTCCTATGGAAACACAATAATTCCTGCACGTTGTATTTCGCAGAGAAGTAATTTCGCGATGAGAATCATTCGCCTGTATTTTAAATATAAGAGGAACGAAGATACATTTTTTCTGCGTCCAACGCTTTGAAAATTATAACAATCGAATATTGTTTAACGACATTGGGACTGTTATGTCAGAATCAGACACGTCTTGATTATTCTGATTATCAGCATTTCCAACATGCCAACAGTCACGTACTTCCTCACAGCTCAAAGATATGGAAAATAGGACTTTTTTCAAGAATATCGACACATCGTTGTCCTATCAAGAGAATACGTTTCGCTAGCCGAAACTCGCTGGTAACACACATGTCACACTCTAAATATATATCAGATCAGTTTATATAAAAATTCAGTTTTGATTAAATTAAATCTAGATCAAGTCACTCACTTTCATTCATTTCAACACCTGCGCTCACCTACAGCACCTCGTATCATTGTTCTACGGCAGTTACTGTAGCAAAACGGAGATTTCTTTCCTTAAATGTCCATCACATAATTAGGAACAGAAGTTAAAATGCTGAAAACAGCACCGATCGACAGTGTATGTCAGATTGAACGTTTTTTTTTTTTTCTTCGTGATCTCAATTGATACTATACTCTTGATCAATTTTGTGTTCACCATGATTGCCCCGATAAGTGTGGCACACCGATGTGAAGTTGGCGTCCAACTTTATAAAAACTAAAAATGCTTTATGTAGTTCGATTCTCCTTCATTTTTACCTGTTTGTACCACTTGTTTTCGTTTGTAATTCAAAGACAGAAGATAAAAGATGGCCATTTTTCAATCCTCTGTTTTTCTAATCTTTTGAGGTATAAACGGATACAAACGATATTCTTTCGAATGCCGTTGGCCGCTTTTCGATATCTCTAAAAATATCCAAGTTCTCCATAGTGGGAATGTCAAAACTGAAAAATGCTGTATCTCCCAACCCTTTGAGGTACAAACGAGTACAAGCGATATTCTTTCGAACGGTATAATGAAAATAAAAAAAAAAACTTGTTGGGCGCTGGCCATTTTTTCAATCCTCTTTATCTTCTAACTCTTTGAGGTACAAACGAAAGCATAAGTGGTATATAAACGAGTACAAAGTGAAGTAGAATCGAACTATAAAGCATTTTTATAAAGTTGATTAATTTTTATCAAGTTGAGCGCCAGCTCCACACCGATGTGTAGCACAGACTTTTCACGCCACGTACTCCGGCTTCCCTTCGCTGTTCCAGACCGTCTTCATCTTTCGGAACGCGAAGACCGCGTATAACGCTGCAAAGAGATATCATCGTTGCGTTGTCTTGCGGAGATTCAACTCCGTTCGGAGTTCACATTGGTGCTCGCCATACTCACAAGTGGCATCCCATTCCGACTGCGAGAGCGTGCCGATTTTGCGATGATCCGGCAGGTTCTGCATGTACTGAACGGCGTGCTGATAGTCCTGCTCCGGATTGCCGAGCAACGGCACCTCGTGGAACGGTGGGTAAGTCTCTAACGCTTGCATGTTGCCCAGCAAGGACCTGCCTTCGTCCTTGAAACGTTCGTAAAACGTGTCGAACCTTGAAACAGACCAATTTCGCACGTATACACGAGAGGAATTCGTGAAATTGAAAACTATGAAGGAGAAACTGAACGCAACAAGACATTCCTCGCGATTATAATTGGACTGGAACGGAAGAAGTTTGCAACTTTTTCCTCAACGACTTTTCACTGTATGATCTTCCATTTTGCAGTAATTATTCTCCGTCTTCTCTTACCTCTCGAACGATACCAGCTCGAGACCGTTCTTCAGGGCCAATTTACGCAGGGTGGGCAGATGCACGAGGAACTCCGGGCAGTCGACCACTCCCTCCAAGTGGAAATTATACTTCGCGCCGAAAAGCGGCGGTCGTTCTTTGTCGCACAAGAATTCGATGCTGTACACGTCGTTGCCGAATTTGTTGCCATCGCATTGTTGCCACCTGGAACTGTCGCCGAAAAAGAACATGTATGTGCGTGTGTGTGTGTGTGCATCCGCGCGTATATAACAATGAGATCTCGCGAAAAGTCGAACGTACACTAAGTCGTACGCGTCCGGAATGGTGCCGACGAAGTAGCCGCCCGGCCTCAGAGTCTCGCTGGCGTTTCTCAGCATGCACTCCGCCTGCGACAGCGACTCGAAGCTGTAGTGGAACGCGAACTGGCAGCTGACAAAGTCCAGCTGCATGCTGGGATCCTTATACTTCTCCCTCAAACGAACCTGAAATACTGTCGTTTAATAAAACCCCGTTGGCGAGAACGTCTCCCCGCTGAACAAAATCACAACCGAGGCCCGACCGAGGTAAGTCGGGCGCACACGGCATGGTCTTCTACCTTTGTACAATCCGCTGTAATGAACTCCGCGGTATAAATAGGAGCGAAACCTCGGTCGTTGGGACTCCTGCTGCTCATGTCGTTGTACCGCTGCTGACACTGCTCCAGGGACACCTCCGCTATATCCGCGCAGATCAGGTGTGTGATGTTGGTCTTCTTCCACTTGAACAGATCGCCACCCTTCCCGCAGCACATGTCCAACACCCTCAAGGAGGCGCCATGGTTCTTATTCTGCCTCACTTTGCTTATATACTCATCTGCGTGTACGGGGCAAATAAGATAAATTGAAACGCACGCACGCTCGCACGCAGGAACGATCCCAGATAGACAGAAACGCCGAATTTAGTGTGCAAATATTTAACGTACACTTTTGTGATGCCGGCACGTGTTGAAAATAACGCTTGCTTTAAGAAATACTCATTTATTACGCCATAATTTTAATCAAAATATCGACTTCTTATTGCTACAATAATTCCGGATTAATTGCGCTCTCCTTCGGGCAGAATAAACAGTAACTTATGGCATCGAAATATCATCGCAATATTGCCGCAATTTCCACAGCATCAGGTGCCTTTTTTAGGATATCTTGGATTAACAGGGATAAGCTTCGTGAGGGCATAAAACGGATCGAAGGGAACGGAAAAGTCCTGTGCCATTTTGCAAATAACACAAATTTGAGACTTATTAATTAGAGAATCTTCTACCCGGTCGACACTATTTGTCGACAGAAATTTTTCAGTTATTAACACATTGCGTACGGGTGACGAGATATCTCGTCTTTAGCAAGCCGAACGTTGTGGCCGGGCGACGAGATATCTTGTTTTCAGGTTTCTACGACTTAATCGATGACTTAAGGAATTAAAAATAGATTTTCTTATTACGTTACCAGGGTAACGAAGTCTCGCGCTCCTCGAAACAAATGGTTAGCGAATAAATGAATGCCCTGGAAGCGTGTTGAGCGAATAGAGTGCCGTACGCAATGTGTTAACAAAATAAGTCTCTATACTATTTTCAATAATAACTTAAAATTTTGCGCGTTGTTTGCAAAATACTAGAGGACTTTTTTGTTGCATGAGAACACATTTTAACTCTCTTACTGCCAGGCCCATCAACGCGGTATATACGAAGACTGCCGGGATCGAATTAACATGCACCTTCTATAAATTGTTTTATAAAGAAGAAAATGTCGATTTTCTGGCGGAAAGTCGGTAGAATGCTTTGACTTTTACTAAGCGACCGCACACGAAGGACTTAAGAAAAAAACGACCGATGAACTTTTAGACCAAAAAGAAATATGATACTAGGCATTAGAGATAATAACTAAGCATGAGCGGAAGCAACTTGATACTCAGAGGAGGGATAACCTGAATGTAAACACACGAAGCCGATGCATCAGCCCGTGGCAGTTCTTGCATACGTGCCGAAAGATCGGCCCACTGGCAGCCAAAGGGTTAACATATTTATGTTAGGCATGATGCAGGCCGAATACACCGAGATAAGTCCTATCTGGGATGAACGCTGAATTTGACAGGTGTATTTTGGGAAGCTGATAATTACTTATGAGCATGCTCTTGATCCAATTGTTAAAATTCCTCATATATACAATTCGACTTTGATTCCTATGCCGGAGACCCTTTTCCTCCAACGCATTGTAATGCTCGGCCACTAAGGAGGTATTATCAATGATTTTATTTGGTTCCGAAGCATCGCTGTCCTTCCTGCTGTTCCCGGACGTCGTCAGGTCCGAGGGAACACTTGAATTCTGCGACAGGAAAGATCGTTAACGATGATCCCCGAGCGTTAATCACGGAATATTGCGTCGTACTGCGTAACTCACAGCGGATATGTCTCTGTCGGTGTCATGCCTGGCCACCTTGGACACTCGTTCTCGATCGGGGGACAGCTTATGTTTTCGACTCTGCGTACATTTACTGTCCGCATCTTCGTTCGTCCTCGAGGAGGCCTCCGACTGCGTTACCGCGGCCTCGGAGCTCGTGGATTCGCTGAAAAAGCAAATTCTCATGAATCGCCTGAAATCATCGCTCTCTGAACTGAAACGGTGGTTTGAACGTTCGTGCGTGACCCCCTCCCCCACATGGCGCAAGCGCAAGCTGCCGTGCGCGGTCGGTAAGGCAGATTCCTAACCTCAAACGTCGCTTCTACAATCAATCGCTCTTGTCGCGTTATTGAGCGATTGTTTTGACTTTTCCAAACTTACTTCTCGCGCCGAACCTCTCCCGGACGAACATTCTCACGTCGACATCCACGACAAGGACTCGCTCGCATCTCACGCACAGCAACATCAAATTAATTACTTTCACCGTACCAAATACATTCCGCAGGCATATCAAGGGGGGCCAGGTGAAAAGGACGAGAGAAGGGGGAGGGGGAGGAGGAAAATCGCCACAGAATCGCGAATGAAGGATGAACGAACCTGGTTGTTGTGTGGCGCTTCTCTTCAGCCTCCTCGTTCACTTGCGCGCGAAGTGCGGACATGTCGACGGCTCGACACGCGAGAAAGTCGGAGATATAATATATAATATAATACAACACGAAAACACGCGTTGCGCGAAGCGAAGGCTTGTCTACGGTGTCAAAAATGTAAGGAACACTGCGGAATCATCACAGAGTCGTATGCGACGTTCGCGATTTCATCGAAAATACAGCGAAACGGTACAAACACATGTGTGGGTGATACCACAAAGAACAGCACAGCGACACCGAAACGACACGAAGCGGCTTAGCCGCAACACTGGCGACCCGCACCGTTACCAACGCGTTGGATGAGCACCTTCTTTCGAGCATGCGCAGCGAATGTGCCAAAGAGGATGTGCAATGGTGAACAGATCCTTGTCCGCAATCTTGCTTTAAGATTAAGTCCGAGTCTACAATAGGTGTAGTAAACGTTAAGCGTAAGAAATTGACCAATCACAATCGATCGTTCTTCTATCATTCGATTGTGATTGGCTAATTTTTTACACTTAAGGCTTACTACATCTACTCATTGTAGACTCGGCTTAAGCGTACAATAATCAAATTGACCAATCACGGTCGTTTATTGGAAGAATAATCTTACGTCTTAGACTTGTATCACACTATGGATTAGGATTAAGATTGGATTGAAACTTGACGAATCAGAACAATGTTCACTAAACTCAAATTGAACTTTTTCTGATTGGTCAAATTTCAATCCAATCTCAATCCGTAGTGTGATACGGGCCTTAAGCTGGTTCTACATTAGGCCAGATGTACAATACATATAGACGATTTTAACATGTCATGGGTGCGTTCGAAGAGATGTTATTTAGCGTTACCATGTCATTCTATCCTTATTGTACATGTAAAGAGTAATAAAGACAGAATGACGCGGTAGCGCTAAATAGCGTCTCCTCGACGCGCCCGAAGTGGATGGATCTACCACTACTACGGCGCACTTTGTCTATATACGGTTATTGTTCTTATTATTGTGTTCAGTTAGGTTAGTCAGATGATCAGGGGTTAGGTTAAGTTGTGAATGTCGTGCGTTGTTATCTCGGCGATTTTCGAGTTTCTCACCACGAGAGATGCGAGCGAAAACGTGACTAAACGCACGTGTAGCGTTTCAACGATTTATCTGTTCACGGCCGGTTCGCACTACTCGATCGTTCACACGGATTATGCGTGACGAAGGGGAGGACGGGAGAAAGAGGGACACTAGGTGATTGTATTTTCTGTTTCTTATGTTCCCGAGGCGTAAAGTGGCTCTCTCGTGGCGGGAGGAATTCCGCGAATTACTCGATATCACCGCTGCAGGAACGACCGTTTCGCGCGTGAGAATCACGGAAAGAGAAAGGGAGAAAGATTCATCGCGATTGTGTGCGCGCTTTACAGGTGTATATGAGCGAAAAAAGCATGTCGAGCGTGCACGTCGTTCCTCGCACCTTGCACCACTGATCCGACGCACCAGTGCAGCGGAGCGCGGCTCTGATCGATGAAGTTGGTAAGCCACGGGAGTGTACCTGTTAATCAGTGACGCACACGTTCTCATCTATTATCTGATCTAGATTCGCCTTGCGTGATGCTCTTATCTGGCGGCTTATCTAAAATTCAATAAGAATCCAAGATAAATAATATTTTGTTTGGTTGCTATCGTGTGCAACGAAGGGAACATTTATTCGTGTTTCGATTGCACCCAGGTGTCCCGTCGGGCGGAACCGAGAGCCGTGAGAAACCTGGCTCCGTCTCGCTTACCTTGTCGGAGTAAGAGCGAGTTCGCATGCATTGCGTTACTATGGACAGCTATCCGACGCCGAACTTCGACTCGTGTATGATAGCTGCGGCGAATCAGCAACGCGACGTCTCCCAGCCTGCCAACAGCCAGCCACCGGCGGTGGAACAGGCGCAGACTCAGGAGGAAGATCAGCAACAGCAGATGGAGCAGACGCAGCAGATAACGCAGCAAGTTCAACCGAACACTCAGCAAAGCCCTCAGGCTCTCACTCCTATTAGATTACCCGCTATACTGGACGGAGAGTATTTTACAGTGACCAAAGTGGAGGACAGTAACGTCACTGTCCGTTGCTCCCAGTGCCAGAGACACTTGAACGGGAACCTCAAGTCCACCGGGAACTTCCTCAGCCACATAAAGGTATACCGTGGCGTACTCAGTTGCGCATCGTTCATCCGGACGCGTGGTCTTCCTTACTTGTACCTTGTTCGTTAACAGTGTCGTACCTCTTACAGCGTGTGCATCCGTTACTAATCGACAGAATCAAGTGTAAGTCCAATCAGAGGAAGCCCGCGATGGTCTACGTCGACTCGTCGTCGTCCGACAAGTGTTCCGACACCACGCGGATAAAACGCTACAAATACCACAAGAATGTGAGTCGTGCTTCCTGCGTACTTCGCAGTCCCGCTGTCGGCGGTCAACCCGACCTCGACTCGATCGACCACGCGTTTCTGCTTGATCGTTTTCCAGGAGGATTCCGTGACCAAGGAGGAGTCGTTCGAGCACGAGTGGAGCAACACGCCGTTCTCCATTCGATCTCGACGTCCCGTCGACGAGCCGGAAACCGACCAGTTGCGTGTCACCAGTCACAATTCGTGCGCAGGGGAGGACGAGTACGACGCGATCGGCCGGAACGTCGCCGCTAAGCTCAGGCACATGCGGATAGACCAGAGAATAATAGCCGAGAAGCTGGTGAATGACATTTTATTCGAGGCTCAGCTCGGCAACCTTAGCAGAGATTCGAATCTTCACGTGTGAGAAAGGGGACCGTAAAGTGTCCCGTACAAATAGCCGTACTGAAATGCGCGATTTTTTTATAAAGAGCGCGATGTAATATATATATATATATTTAAGTTTTATATATAAATATATATATATACAAAAATGTATATATATACGACATATATCTGTAATTTTTATGTAATATATTGCGACTCGTTTTCGTCGGGGGGATTAGCGAGCGCACCGCAAGTCCGACCGGCTCGAATTCTTCCGCACGCGGACCTAAAATCGCGAGTGATTTTGTGGAGCGGTTTCACAACTTCCGGTTAACTTGATCGGCTGATTATTCCAGGGGAATCGATCAATTATATTTGTCGTTAAGCGAGATTGACTAGCGGAAATAACCAATCACGATTGACGCTTAACTGGTCGGGCAAGTTAACCGAAGGTCGTGAAACGGACCCTAAGGGCGGTGACGTCGAATAATGCTCTAAGAAGGGCGCGCCAGGTGCATGGAACACAGCACCTTAAGGATTCTGACTACTCAGCCAAAAACTCCGCGTTGACAGTGGTGACACAGTTTAAAATAACGAAAGGATGAACTGACAGAGTACGTTCAGCAAGCGTTACAAATGCTTCGGACTGTTTATTCTCCTTCGTCTATCTTTGGGATCCGGATGAAGAGAGAAAAAGAAGGAGAAACGCTCCGAAGCATTTGTAGCGCTTGCTGGACCGTATCCATACGCGCGAAGAGCGGCGTGTTGATAACGAAATTTTTCTCGCCTGCCATTTCGTTCTTATGTGCTTCATTGTGCAGCAGTGACTTGTGACATATTTACTAAACCCGCGAAAATGTCCGAAAACTATGGTTAGCTTAGAATTTTATACATGAAAGCTTGTATTTTCCATTAAGAACGAGCGATACAGTAAAAAAAAATGCCGGTATTTCGCACCGATACGCAAAGTCGCAAATAAAATATCGATCGCCAAAAATGTGAGATAGCATTAGCCTAATGGTGTATCGATAATTTTATTTACGATATGAAACGTCGATATTTCTTTCTGCATCGTCCATCTCTATTTTCCGCTCCTTCCGTAACAGCGGCAAAAACCGTGTATTTTCCTGCATGAACAGGCCTCGTTTCACATGTTACTACGGTTGTTTGTTGACTGCCAGTAGGGGAAGGATAGTTTTCGGACATTTTCACAGTGTCTTCAAGCGATCTCAAGTGTTGTTTTACCCAAATATCTATTTGCAAATAGCACGCAAGAATTCTCAACGTGTCATTTTTCGCATATAACGTCACGAGTACGATAGGGTTGCGGCGAGTGAGACAGGAGCCTTAAGCCGGCCGGTCCGATGCTTCCGGTAACACGCCGGGTATGCGAAAGTCGAGCGGGGAGGAAGCTCGCGAAACTGACGACGAACACGAAAGAAAAAAATAATCTTTGAGTTGCCGATCGACAAAGTTTCTTTGTAATGTTCATGCACGCAACTTGACCTACTCGCAGACGCGGTAATTAACGCCGTTGGATGCGACGGAAATATACTGTGATGATTTGTCGCCCCGATATCTCCTTCTTCTCGTACGAGCGAACAGTAGGATCCCGTGAGCCCGAATTTTCGCAACGCGACCACAAAATTGCAAATCCGAGTCTCTTGACGCGACAGGTCCGTAAATTCGATTCTTCCCGACTCGCTTTGAGCACCGATAGAAGCGACCACGACGGTGACTATTTTCGAAGATAACCGACGCGAGCAGAAACGACGATTACGCGCGACTGATTGTACTGCTGCAGTTGCAGCAACCACATGATTAGTTGTTCCGTATTTTACCGTTAAATCTGGTTGATACCACGCGATTTCTCTGTAACCGTTAGTTCCATAAAGGAAATTGATCGATCACAGCTGATTATTCTCCTTGCGGTCGAAGAATAATCGGCCGCGATGAAACATTTGTTACCTGCAAAGGCGTTAACGAATGCAAATATTCAACGCGATACTAATTATCTCCGACGCTACAGACGAATGAACTTGAAAGAAAAAAAAAGAGAGAAATAGAAAGAAATGTGACGAACCAGACACGAATGACACGATGACTACGTGGCTGTCGTTGTTTCCGGTTTGGCCATTTGGCGCGCTCGGAAATCGACAGACAACCTGAGAGCACCGACGCGAAATTATTTACGGACACTCTCAACGCGACTCGCAAACGAAGGAGCCGTGGCTGGACACGGATTGTCCCACTGCCCTTGCAGGACCTTCACTCTCCTCAGAATGCAAAATCTTCGCCGTTGTCTAGATTTCGTTCTCTTTTTCAGTATCCAAAACGTCCTCGATACTCTGGGCCGCAATGCGGCATCTCAGCAAGTTTTTCCGATCGACTTGCAACCGAAAAAAAAAAACTCATCCGAGCCGCGGAACCCGAGGAATTCGCGCGCAATCAACATAGCATCCTGCGACGTTAAAATTCAGCTCCGAAATTTTACTAACAAGAAAAAAGCGAAAGAACTCCGGCCGTTCCCGTCGTGGGCGGAGTGGCGCGAATTCTTCCCCGGTTGGACCTTCGTAATTAATTCTGTCACGTCACAATATATAAAACATGCGTAGCGAATCAAGACTAGTGCGAACGGACGCAACAGACTCGCGGTGCTACTTGAGCGACACTAGGCTGCAGTTTCGTTTTATTCAAAGAAGGATCTCGTATCCTGTGTGAGCGAGGGTTTACGTTCGGATGTCGCTGGACGTAAAGAGGGGAAAAAGTTTTCGATATTCTCACAGATATTCTAACAACATTTAAAGAGTGGCGCCTATTACGTGAGCATACATTACATATAGGGCCACTCTTCTTTTTTATACAAATATATGTAATATTGTAAATATATCTCCTTATGAATAAGTAAAGTACACAGTTAAGGAGCGGAACGTGCTGCCTAGAAGTAGTCTACGAAGAAGAGTCATTTTCTACATCGAATCGTTTGATTCTAAAAGTAGTATGTAAGAGTAGAGTTGACATTGTAATTTATAACGATATTACGTATAAACATATATATATATATATATACGTTTCACGTACGATTGTGTGTGTGTGTGTGTATGTGTGTGTGTCTGTCTGTCTGTCTACGCGCAGAATACTGACAAAAGTCTCTCAAAACATCGTCTTGAACACAAAGCAGTCTAGACATTTTCTTAAGAAAAGTCGGGTAAGTAAAAAGCGGAAGTTTCGGGGGAGTCGCCCGGGGTAGGCTTATCCGAATGGCAAGGCCTCCAGTGATCGTCAGCTACTGTACACCCTGCATTTCTTTGGCTTATACAACGACCGGTAAACTGCGGTCGACAAGACGCAGAGCACCGTGCAGCCGACGATCACGAAGACCGTGTAAGGGTACCAGAACCCATCCCAGTTGGCGTGGATAAACCACGTCAAGGTCAGCGCTATGTTCTGCACGATTACGAACACATAATACGGCAGGGTCCATTTGTCAGCGTACTTGAACTTCACCCTGTACTCGATCAAGCTGAACACGTAGACCAGACCGAGCCAGAGATTTACGAAGAACGTGATCGCGTCGTAGTACTTGGCGTAGTAGAAAAGATAGATCAGCATCACGGCGTAGTGCACGGCCAAGGTAGCGATCACGGAAATCGGGTAGAACTCGTAGGCCACGACGATGGCCAGCACGCGCGCCAGGATGAAGAGGAACCACCAGAGGAACGCCAGGAACTTGCCCACCGGGTCGTCCTCCTCGAGACCTTTCTCGGAGTACTTGCGTGTGGGCACCTTCAGACTTGGCGGGTTGTCCATCGCCGGCTGCTGCTGCTGATTCGCCTCGGCGTTCGCCTCGTGCTGCGACTCCCTGTGGACGGAGTCGGGTCGAGGAGGCGCGGGCGCGTCCGGTATCGGTAGTGGCGCGACCGTAGTGATGCCGCGAAGCGGCGTCGGCGGCGGGGTGACGTGCGCGTTCTTCGGCGGCAACGGCGGCGTCACCGAGATCTGACGGTCCAAGAAAGCGCGGTGTGACTCCGTCTGCGCCGGGGACGGCTGCTGCTGCACGCTCCCGGGGACTGTCACCTCCGGCTTCGTCTCGTCGTCCTTCGGTGGAGTGGATTCGGACGGTGCATTTGTTCTGTCCTGATCCCTCGCAGGTAACGCCGCCTGCAACGGCGCCCGTTCTTCGATGCTCTCCATTTCCTGGTGATTGAGGCATGATTTATGCAAAAGTACGTGATAAAATAATCATACATTATTACGTATTATTGAACAATCCCAAGTATGTTATTAATGAAATAATGAAATAATCATATATATTATTATATTAATATTTTAATAATTAATAATAGTTAATAATTATGAAAATATTAATAATTATATATTATTATTATGTATTATATTTTTATTGTGACTACAGTTGAATGTACCTTGACGCAGTATTTTTTCAGCCACATCGCCCACGGTAGCCTTCTGCCGTTCAAACGTTGGCTTTCGAATCTTTGGAAGGAGGCTGTCTGAATGGCCAGTATTACGACAGACATGAGGATGCAAACTACGTGCACCATTACTACGAAAAATACATAACTCTTAGAGAATTAATCGTTGATGATTTACTGAGAATTTACTCTGGAATTTACTGTGTGAGATCAAGGGGATATTTATTACAGGAGAAAATTGATTCACTCACCCGACTGATAGCTGCGGTGCATAGGGTTCTGCTTGAAGAGCAGGTAGGTCTGGAGGACAGCCTGGGGAGCAGCTTGGAACCATGCCTGCAGGAAGAAGTACAGTTCAATGGCCGCAGGTGCCGCGGCTAGGTTCAGTGTTTTCATCCTTGCATCGCCGGTTAACTTGATGGCGTCCACAGATAATACGATCAGTCCTGCGTATCTAGATGAGAGCATGAGATTATTCATCCACGGATACTCGTTACCGTGCCTGTGTAAACCTATTTATGTAGGCTGATACCTGTACAACGCGAAAAACACAAATCCTACGAAGTGGCACATTTGGAGGGCGAACCAGCCGAGAACGCCTTTGGACACTTTATCGTCATCTGTCATCCACCAGTCTGGCCTTGATATCGTCAGTATAAAATACACGAGCGCCGGTGCGTACATGATTATGAGAGTGCAGGATCCCCATAATGGATTGTTCTCCTTGAAGTGTTGAATAGCTACCACCAGGTCGGCGGAGAAGTGCACTATGTATACGAAGCAGCTGATCACTGCTGGTACTAGGAAGATCAGGTATATCTGCTCGGTCGACTTCAGCGGGACCTTCATGCAACGCGTCGATTTCCTGTGGCAGAGTGTATTCAAGTCCTGTGCCATCTTTCAACGATTAACGAGTCAGCTTCATCTTTCTGTTTGCGCAGCATGTGTGTATGTATGTGTCTGGCGACGATTTCTCTCTCTCTAATGAAGAAGGTATGATTAATCCAAAGAGAATGCAGGATGACGTAGAAACAATTTGTTATCAGACATATGTGTCAATAATTGGAACGTGTTTGAACATACAGAATATAAAAAATATCTTGAACCGAACTTTTTTAACGCGGTATAATGCAGAACTTATTTTTATAGCGGCAAGAAACGAGGATGCACTTATACGGAGAGGTTGATACTTTACCCACGACGGCTACACGATCGAATGCGATCTCCCCGAAATTCCAGCGTAATCACAGTGTAATTAACAGAGTCATTTTAACGATGCGTCTGCATTCTTATCGAGGAGCACAGTTATCGATGTATCTAGATTCGTAGAGAACATATATATACATATATATATATATATATATAATGACAAACAGCGCTCGATTCGCTAGAATAACAGTGAACTTTATGGGGAAATTGACAAGGTAGATAGACATGCTATCGTTACTTGTTCGATAAGTCAGTCGTGTCGAATGAGCATGATGATATCTTGATAAGCTCCCATTTCGCAAGAGGGCGATAAAGCGTCGCCGAAGTGTCGATACCTTGTCGTTATTATTATTATCACACGGGCAGGTTATGGATGTCGTTTTGTGCGAGCGCGAATACGCGCGACTGCGCTGCGTGTGCAAAATACACACATGATAAGCTCGTTACAGCACTTATGTGGGCGTGTTTGTGTAGCGCTCGTCTTGTAGCGAGCGTCTAAATGAAAACTTCGACTTCAGCGCGTACGCGCGCGACAGCTAATCTAACCTCATCTAATCCTCCGAACGACCTAACCTACTCTAACTTTTGATCCATATCCTAACCCTAAATCGCTATTTAATGACATATGCATTGTCAAAAAAAAATATATATATATATGTACAAAGTTGAGTTCCAACTCACAAGTACGTCTAAAAGATATCCTTTAGACATCTTATTGTCTAAAAGACGTATTTATATCTTAATGTTATTTGAGAACGTAAAATTGTGCAAAAAATCAAGTTACATTCGCTCTTTTGAGTTGCACCTTACGGGACTTCTTGCACTTGAAGTAAGAACTACAGTTCAAATTAGTTCAAATTAAGTTAGTTCATAGTATTCTTGATTTTGATACAAAAGCAAGAGACAAACCAACAAAATATATAAATATTAAAATTGAAAACATCTCTTTATTCTGAGTAATAAAGTGTTGTTGCGCTTTCAGAAAGATCACTGTTATCTTTATCACAAAAGTGAAAAGAATTAGATAATGAATCATACCTTAATCAACTGCCACAGTTAGCTTTATAATAGTTATTGTCTAGAAACGCGACTTGCATCCAGTTCCCCTATCATGATTTAAACCAAATCGACCAATTGCATTGGCCAATTAGCGAAATTGATCAACACGATTGGTCAATTTCGTCGAGTTAATTTTCGATTGGATTTTAAATTATCATAGTGGAATCGGGCGTTAATTGCAAAACGCTGTTCCTGTAAAGAACGTGTGTACACTTGCATGGGATTAGTTTTATTGACAAAGTAGCACTTTATTCATATGAAAAAGTAATACAACGTTAGGACCTGTGCTTAAACTTTTTCTTTTCAGAATCATTCGAAGCGTATGTATCGAGATAACTAGAAGGCCTTTCGACACCGTGTGTGTGTGTGTGTGTGTCTTCCTACTTAGATTTTAGATTGCGCTTTATTGAAATATGGGCATTGCTACTCGTAATATTTCCGAAAATCATCCATACGCACGTGTTCCTTCAGATTTGAGAATTATTCACAGTTTACTACATAAAATTATACAATCTACTCGAGTCCTGTTAAGTCTTGCAACTTGTAAAATATATCTTATAACTCTGTGTCCGTCGTTAATCCGATATACTTCAGACATACTTCTGAAGTCGCCACTCGATATATTATCATTTTGAAATGACACATTTTTTTTGAAGCGTAGTTCAAAGAATCTATTTTGTTTTACGAGTGTTGATTCTCGCAAGCATTTAAAACTCGACCTCTTCCTACCGAACTTGTGTTGAACATGCATGCCTTCGGTTTCGAATATTTCGAACAACGAGAGATCTCCCTTCAAAAACTTACATTTAACTCTAAGTATATTGCTAATATATATAACATAAAAAGGAAAAGTAGCACTATTTTTTCTTTTCTCAGCATTCAAAAGATTATCGCCACTTCAAGTGATACTAATAACAGGTCTGCGTTACAATATTCATCGCCAATGATTGAAAATGTACAGTATATTCAGTGTAAACTTTAGATTTCCAGTACTGGCAGCAAATATAGGAATGCAGCCCGGCACATATATTACGATCCACCATCAGCCACTAATCAATCAATTATATCAGCAAAGGAGAAAAGTGAGAAGTTATAAATCCATGTACCTAAAATACGACGAGAGATAGATTGAAGATGCCGCGGGCGTCTGAATTAAATCCATTGTACATGGTGCACGTAAAAGCGCATTGAGAACGCGTGTGTAAGTGCTATTTCGAGTGTATAAATCGTACAATTAAAAAGGCGAGACAATGCGGTATTCTCGACTCCAGTTTACCAGAGCTCGCCATCCTTCTCTTTAGCCGGCACCTCGATCACTCGCGGCTTATCGATTATTCTTGCTGTGCGATTACCCTTCTCCACGATGCCGATAATCCATGCCTGATATCCTTCCTGTTTCTCGATGTCTTTACAATATGCTGCAGCCTGTGTAACACAAGACGTTCAGTGAAATTGACCGAATCAAAACACAGTGGATGAAAAGTACTTCCAAGGTAGAAATTAATAAAAATATTTCAGGATACTTCGATCGGGAAATTGTTACTCTCATCCATATCGAAATATCGGCTGAAAGACTCGACATTGTTCCAAAAAAGTTCAATGTGCTTGCGAATATCTTTCGAGTTACATAATTGTGTGAGGTTAATTTCAGCTAGATATCGCGCTTTCGATAGTCAGCTTCGTTGTAACCTCCGTTTCTCTACCTGCCGTTCTTTAGAGCACCTCAGTAGGAATGCAAGACGCTCTACTGTATCAGCAGGGGAGAGCCGATTGATCGTTCAACGATAGAAGCACGATTCGATGAGCCGCTTACTAACCTGTTCCCGAGGAAGACAGATAAGCAAACCGCCGCTAGTCTCGGCCGAGTGGCCCTGCAATAGTTGAAACATGTTACCACAGGCCTTCGCCACAGCTGCCATCTTCGCGATAACTGGTAGATTATGGATAACGAAGGAGACTTCGTTCTTCTGATGCTTGGCTAAATTCTGGGCATGTCCGAGGAGGCCAAAACCGGTGACGTCTGTGGCGCCGTGCGCGTTATACTTGTGCATCAGTCTGGCAGCTGAAAAGAAGACATATCCGCGTGGCTGCGCGTTTCCTTCCTTTTCTTTTCGGTCACGTACAATTACAGGGTAGCTCTTGCGCTGAAACGTCGCGTACCTGTCCTGTTCAACCTGGCCATACTGTCCATCGCACGTTGGTAAGCTTTCCGTACATCGTCCTCGCTGACCACGAGCTTTATTCGATTCCAACGATCTGGCTGGTCGAGCCATTGGTGCGCGTTAACGGCGACTTGCGTGCCAAGCGGTTTCGTCAAGACCAATACATCGCCTACGACGGCATTATCGGGACTAAACAGAAAAGGACGAGTGATGAAGGCCGATTGTAACCTTCCAATTGTTGTAATCGAGTCGAACAACAACATAAGTATCAGCGATATTTTGTTTTTAAATCAACGAATGGGCAAATTACCCTGACAAAGATAATGAGTAAATCGATGATATGACAAATTGAAAACCTTTACGTGAACCTAATACGTACACAATGTATTCATTGGGTTGACAAACTGTAGTAGCAACTCCTCCTATAGTGCACCACGGATTGACAACTGTTTGGCCGCCCGTTACCGTGGTACCAGCTTCCAGCGCTGAATCCTTAAAGCCCCTCATCAGCAATGCCACAACGACGTCGCGCTCCTTCTCTGTCATCTTAGTACTGACGCCAAGCAACATCAACATGTTGTCGCAGTCCGTGACACCCATCGCATACAGATCACTGATAACGTTAGCACACGCGATTTTACCTGAAAAGATCCTCGGATGGCAATGAAAAGAAGTAGCATTCTTCCGATACATTACAGATCCAAATTAGCTCGCTCGCCCGTTCCGCTATCATGACATCTCACACGCACACTTCAGACTTTTCACCCATTATCTTTCTTACCCATCATGTAGGGGTCGTCAACAAGCGGATAAAAGAAATCAGTTGTTTGGACAAGGCTCAGCCCACCATGTCTCAGCGGTGTCACGGAGGAATCCATTCCAATGCCTGTAACATCGAAGTTTCTCCTTGATTTATTGTAAAATAAAATAATAACCAGATAACTGTTATATAATAACTTAAATGGAAAACATAATTATAAATATAACGAACTAATGAATTTTATGATACCAATGAGAAAAAGAAATATTTGAAGTATCCATTTCACATACAAATCCATAAATTCCCGCGTGAAGTATCATCGTGTGTTTCTCATTAAATATACTAAATATCGAATTTCAGATGTATTGTTCGGAATTTTCAAAGGATTACAGTTCAAGCACAAAGAAATTAAATATAGGAAATTAGAAATAAGATAGTAGAAATATATATATTATACCTTATAATAAATAATAAATAAGCTATACTTAATTCTGTCTTATTTTTAATTCCTTTCGTTGAGTTTGAGCCATTATTTCGACAATCAACACTTCCAGATTGAGAACACCTGCATTTGAGGAAGCGTGGGAGAAATTAGGCGGGAGACGACACGGTCGCCATGACGGCAGGGCTGTTTTGCGACATGTTCGGGCCCCGTGCGAAGCGGGAGGAAAAAAAGCAATTCGAGTCGTCGCAATTGTTTCGCGTTCAACGTGGCGATTCACGAGATCACAGGGCAACGAATCACGTGCAAACGCCGAGCGTTGTTGTTTCGACAATGTTGAGGTCCAGAAATGATGTCGATACATCGCGAGAGATGGTCGTTTTTCGCGAAAACGAGACCGGCCGACAGAGATAGAAGCCGAAATTTACGAAGGAAGGATACGCGGCGTCAAAGCTGTCGACTCTCTCTCCCTCTCTCTCTTTCTCCTATATAGGCGTGCGCGCGCGCGCTCAACAAACGGCTCGCGCAAATGTCGCATACTTCACTCACCAATGCGCGGTATCGCCATGTGCATAAAGTGGGCATGCTCATGATCCTGTGGAATCCCTTCGTCAGCCTGAAGTCCCTCAAGGAGTTTCCCAAGAACCTCCTGAGGGACCTTACACCCTCATCCTTTCAGATCGGCAAAACGTGTTAGCCTGAAGGCTGACTCGAGATCATGCGCCACTGGATCGAATGGCCTACGTAGCGCCAAGGCGTTTGGATTTCCGCCGAGCTCGAGCTGAGCCACGGACAGGGCGTCCTGTGCCACCGGGATGGGCTTCACATCCGCCATCTTGTTATCCATCGCAGATTCCTAGACTCTTATTCGCAGCTTTCCACGCGACGTGCTCTCGCACACGCTGCTCCGGTATTCCTAATTCTCGCGCGCCTTCTCGCCACCCGGTGTGCCTGTTCTCTCACACCTGGTGTCCGGCCACACGGTGTCCTCACACTACCTGAGTATGGGGTACCACAACGCCGCCGAAAGACAGCCACTGGATTTGCGCGAACTCGTAGCAAATAGGAATTATACCGGCACGCACCGGCGTCGACTAACCGGGACCGAAAGCGTCGACAAAATGGACGTCCTACCGGCGATATCGGACGGAGCAACTTGCGAGGGCGCGAGCGAGCCCCCACGATGCCATCACCGTGGCAGACGGCCGCGCCGATTGGCCCTTTCGAACGCGCGCACGCGCACCTCGCAGCGCCAGCGAGCCGCTCCTCAGGAGCGTAGAGTCTCGTGCGCCGACCACCGGCCTGAGTTGCGCCTTTGTCGCCGGACTATACGCTTGACTCCGGCCAAGTTCAACGGGACGGCCCAACATTTTTCGACAACTATGCGCCCATGAGTCTACCAATTGGTCTGTTCTTTTTAACTTAACCGGCTGCACTAGTTCAAGAAATCTACGCACACTGAAGCGTGAGAATCGTACGCTTCAATGTGTGTGTGTGTGTGTGTGTAAATTTCTTAAACTGCCGCAGTCGGTCAGCTAAAAGGAACAGACGTATGAATTGAACCGCCGCGAAGATTTGCAGAAGGAAGAACAAACAGAGGAAAGGATAGAACGTCTTTCATCATGTTTCGATGAAACGTTCGTGTCGGAAATCAACTGAAGGAGATGATCCACGGACTTTGTGTATCGGGCCAGGAGACCAAGACGCCGAAGTAACGTAGCTTTCGTTTATCGGATTGGGACGAAGCAAGTCGATCAGATCATGAAAATTGATTCGGTCATTGCGAGATCATCGACAGCCGTGCGTGTCGGCGAACGATATTGAGCAATGATATTTATATACGCTCGCTCGAGACGACCTGCAGTCGCTGCGAAATCCGCGAGCGTCGTTCTTCCGCCTACGTTTCACCCATAAATCAATGCGTTCGCGCGAACAGCACACGCGGCGTGTTCTCGGCGATGCGGATGCGAGAACATTCATATTTAATCCGCATTGATCATGAACTCCTCGCTTGGGTCGCTTTTACTTCGCACCAGTGGCGCACGGCGGCGGGCCGGGCTCAATGACAACGAAGAGAGAGAGAGAGAGTGAGAGTCGATGGGTGTGCGAATTGCGCCCTGTGTGCGTGAATGCGTGCATGTGTCACGACGGCCGATGATGTCGGCCGAAGTCGCACGACTTGGTCGAGACGTGCCGAGTCGCGAGGCAATCCGCGCCGTCCATTGGTCGTTTCCCGTGTTAGTCTCTCTGTCATTTGACTTAAACGCACCGCGTTATCGCGATGCGCCAATCAGCGCGTCGACGAGTCGCCAGTGGCTCTCAGTCGACTTGCTCTCTCGCTACGTCGCGATTTCTCTACAAATAAATATCTCTGAATTTTATACGTCATGTATATATACATATATATATATATATGTGTATATATATATGTGTATATATATATGTGTATATATCAACTCATTCGATTTTCCTCATTTATCGATCGCTTCAATTATTCTGCATCCACGATACGATCGATGTATCTATATCGGTGATAAAGATTTTGTTTTATAAGACGCAAAGTTTATCAGGTTTATTCATCCTAATTTGTCCTTATCGCGAGGAGATAATGGAATGCGTCGAAGGAATCTCGTTATTACCGCGAAGAAGCAAATCTCAAGTCCGAGAATGACAATATAAATCGTAGAGAAGTTGCTCCGACTAAACGCTTCGTTTCGAGGAGCAGTCGCCCGAAAATGTCGCCGAGCGCACGAAATATACGCGGCCGACGATCGTCTTGGAATGCTGCCCGACTGATCGCGAAACTCGCCTCCCTTCACGGCGTTTCCCGCGCAAATCGCGCCAACGGTCCGCTCTCTACGAGTTCCCACACTGTCGTCGTCGTCGTCGACGAGCGAACGCGGTCGAGAGGTACCTGATCACTTTTTAACGCGCAATTTGAGGCTCATTTCCCCGCGAACTCGATGAATCACGCGTAACTTGCGTTTTGCTTATTTTCGACAGGTCATCTTTCGCGACGAAGTCGCATTGTGTTTGCCGATCAAATATTTGCGCCGCGTCCTGGTCACGCCGACGCACCGGTGAAATGCTACTGCAGGCGAAATGTTGTATCTCGGCTAAAGTTACGCGAGACACAAGTGACCGTGAGTCTCTTCCTCAGCATGTCTAGTCGTCAAGGTTTACGATCAATCGGAGAAACCATACGGAAACGAGTCGAGTTTGTCATGCTTTCTTGTTGTCCCGGATAGAATAGAAAACGAAAATAACGTCAAAATGATAAAAGAATGAGTCTTATAATAATTATAATATGTTCTCGTTATCTTGACGTCGTTATTTTGACGTCGTTATTATTTTCTGTTCCACCTGAGAAATGGGACTACTCTACCATCTTCTCCGAATTTCTCAAATCCGCCGCGACGATTTCCTTTTCTTGGCGCGAAACCAACATACTTTACAACAGGCGGGATAAACATGTGATAATCAGCATTTGTAGATATATTTGCACCGCTATGGGAGATTGATTGGCCGCAAGGTTATTATTGAAAGCAATATCTGCGTACGTAATAGGCACTATTTGTATCTCTAATGTGAGCTACGCGCGTGTTATTCATTGCCGCATTTCAACGAGAACAATGCTCAATACCTCTTGCCGGACAGGTTAAGTTCAATGCTGCAACACAACTGCTCGCGTGCAGCTCGGGTGAACAAAAGATGGTAATGAATGGATCCGCGCCGATTGATAATTAAGCCTGCAACGCGAGCGTGAAATGAGAACACTTGAATGTGCATACGATCGTCCGCGTAGATGAATCCTTCATTACCGACTGTGACTAATCACGTCGATGATAACGGTACCTGCTTACCGAGCGAATGGATCGCTCGATAATCGATACACGGGATTGCAGGTGGACATTTGAATAGTTCGGAGTGCAAATGCTGCTAGAAATGATGAGGTAGAAGAAATTTCTGAAAGATCTCTTAAAGACGTCTGTAAAATATCTAAAAAGAAAAGAATGCGTTTTAGACATCTCTAAGATATTTTTTAGAGCATCCGTTCTGCTTAGGATGTTGCGAATTTAAAGTTGTAAAATTAAAATGGCAAAATTTAAAACGGTGACTTGCGTGGTAAGCTTCACGGTCGTTTTAATTATCAGTACAGTCTGAGGAAGTCTAAGTTACTAATATTATGCAACGTCGCGCAGATTACAAACGATTTCATTCATAATGCGTAGAAAGAGCGTATTACGATGCCATGTTGAAAATTTCAAGTGCTGGATTGTGCGGTAAGCTTCACGATCGCTTCGATTATTAGCTACCCCGAGGAAATCTAATTTGCCAATATGTTGCGCAACATCGCGCAAATTACAAACGATTTCGCTCATAATACACACGAGGAGTGCATTTCCAGGTAATTTTGTACCGTTAGTGAACGAGATATTCAACACACCGCCATTAACCTGTTCCAGACTCTGAAAGTCTCGGCTGACGTTTTGGAATTGTGAACTCCGACGTTGTATTCGTAACGCTAAACATTAATGTGGTTAGACGGAGGAAAAATTTCGTTACGTCAACTAGAAAGGGAACAACCAGATATATTTTAATTGAAGGAAACAGAATATTTTTTTTACAAGCACCACATATTTCATTATAAGAACCCGAAATTCTGTTTCCTGCAACCAGAACACATCTGGTTATTCCCTTTCCGGCTAATGCAACCACAGATTTTTTCCCCCGCGTAAGATTCGCTGTTACGAAAGATGAAGACAGATATCGAGAAAATCGGAACCGCCGGCATATAACGCGGAGAGAACAGAGCGCTTCCTCGACGGAAGTAATTAACACTGTCCTTTTCGCCGTTTTATCGTTATCTCTCGTTACCTGTTTTTCCTTGTTATCGTCCCGTCGTTAACTTCGCGTCATTCCGTCGCTGTGCATTTTATCGTCATCCATAGTGTCCCATTCGTCGTCATTCCGTTGTTATCGTCCCATCGCGTTTTTTCGCGCCCATCCATCGCGCCTACCTCCCTCCCTCCCCTCTTTCTCTCTTCCTTGGCTGCTCACCGGTAAATAATTCGGCTTTTCGCGGATACGACAACATGAACGCGGAGGGCCAGGACGCGGCAGGCGCGCGACGCGTTCGCTCTCTCGCCGCGGCGGCGGACCTCGTCGATCGCGTCGCGACGGGACGCGCTCAGTCTGGCTCGCGCGTCCGACCGGGTCGGTGTGTCGCGTGAAGTGGTTTCCTGCACGATCGTCCGAACGTGAGAGGCACCTTCACCTCGATTTCCACGACCAGTGCCGTCCCGGCCGACCGATCCTCGTCGTCACCGCCCCCGTCATCGCCGCCGTGATCCTCGAGGTCGTCGCCGTCTTGGTCACGGTGCAGATCGATCGTCGAGATGACGTCGCGGCGTCCCAGCTGAAGCGTTGTCGCGACACCCACTGGAACGCGCGTTATCCCCGAGCAGCGGCAATTGCGGCAGGATGATGCAGGAGAACGATCACTCCTCCAAGGCCGTGCTGCTCAACACCTTCGTCGTGAAGAAGAAGAGGTGCCGCGTCTACTTTCATCGCGGCACCCTTATCTGGGAGACGGAGCGGCCGCCTTACAGTAAGTGAGACGATTGTTGTTTTCTTGCTTTCTCGCGCCTTGAAGCCTCGGGCTGAGGCTTAGGCGGTGGGAATTCGGCTCCTTGCGCCAGACGATTTCTGGGAGAGAGAAAGAGAGAGAGAGAGAGAGAAAGGTGGCAGGAGAAGGGGAGAAATAGAGAAGCAAAGGATAAATAAAGAAGAGGGGGGCAGAAGCGCGATATCGCGAGGGTATCCGCGAAGGAATCGAATCAAGACTGTATTTTGATCGCGGGAGTTGATCTCTCAGTGGACGAACGAGTCCGGGGAGAGTCTCTCCTCGAAGACGGGCCGCCGCGTCGCGTTAATCGTATTGTCATTCCGACGTAGCGGACACTTCCGCCTGTCAAATACTTAATTTTGGAGTCGGCTCGCTCCCGCTCTCCTCCTCCTCCTCGTAGGTGGCGGACGCCGCAAGCGAGAGAGAGAGAGAGCGCGGTCGCCCGCGGACTCGATAAAACTCATTAGTCGTAGCAGATGTAGATAGACCGATAGAAGGACGGATCGATAGTTTTTCGAGTCAGCGAGTTACGTAGCGCGCTCACCTCGACGTTCCCGTTTTTTCCGCCACGCTCCGGTTGCATGCGGTAGCGCTCTCCTCCGGTACTGTTGAACTGTTCATTCCGGTTCCGCCGCCGGTGTTTACTGAATATGGAAATGCCGGTCGGATACGACGGCGGTCTTTAAATCGGCCTTTAAACCGCTATTTATCGCTCGCACGAAGAGAGCGGCGGAAAACACGCGTCCATTCTTTCGTAAGGTTGCCATCTCGGCGTGTTGTTTATGACGCGACTCTCGAACTTTTTCTCGCGGTCCCTCTCGGCGATCCACGTATCCGCGAGCGATTTCAACGCACGTCTACGTCCGATCGCGATCGTTAATAATTAAATATCGTTACGTAAAAACTTCTTTAACGGGCGACGTCAGCCTGCGACATGTAAACGTTACGTTTTCCGCATTCGCGGTCTTATATAATAATGAGTGTTTTGTTTGACACGTGTGTTGCTTCTCTTTCTCCTCTCTCTCTCTCTCTCTATCTCTTTCTTTAGCTTTTTATCTCTCTCTCTCTCTCTCTCGTTCTCTCTCTTTCTCTCTGCCTCTAGTCGATCGCTCGTAAGGTTAACAAGCGCTTATTAACGTAACTCAAGCGATTCAGTCTCTGGCAAGGTAGACCGGCTACGGGGGGTGGTAAGCGGCACGTTAAGAGTCATGTGACGATCGTCGGCAGACCTTGACCTTCCGTTGCCACAGCATCTTGCGGAGCAGGCGCCGCGAGAGCCAATCATGACCGCTATTAAAAAGGAAATCAAAAGTTACAAGCACCGCGCCATCGCGTCCGTTCCTCATCTTACCACGCTCCCACGATGTTCGCGCAATTAAAGATCTCGTTTCCAGGGCTGAATCTATCTTCGAGACCGACTTCGAGAAAGCCGCAATGCGCCGTGAAACGGCCCGTACAGTCGGAAGAGTTAGAGATGGCAGTGCTTTTATCCCGATAAATTTCCGAATGCGTTCGATATTCGACGAGAAAACTTATGTCCTCGAAGAATCGCTGAGAAATAACTTTTTCTATAGGATTCCCAAGTAGGAATGCATCTAGTATCGACCTACCTAGCCTATCTAGCTAAAAGTTAGCAGCTAACTAGTACAGGCCGGATGAAATTGTCTACAATTTATTACACAGATAAAAGAGTTCGGTTGAATTAATCAGAAAATGTATCATTAAACGCATTTTTTTTTTTAAGGAAACATAATTTCCGGTTATAAGAAATAAAATTTCTGATAAGAATTCTTATAACCAGAAATTCTGTTTCCTTAAAAAAAAAATGCGTTTGGTTGTCCACTTTCTGGACTCCACTAGTTATGATTTTTTACCTTGTAATTGTTCTATTTAATCATTAGCAAACTTTTATTTATTTAGCCATTATCTAGTTACTACGAGAAGTGAGAATTACATTACCGGTTAGCAGCGATGTTAGACACAAGTTTGCTCTCTCGTAGATGTTTGGACATCGCTAAACATCCAATTTTTGCTAGGGTACACAGAGAAAAATATTATTCTACTGGTAAGAAAAGCGATTGCTCGAATTACTTTTCCACTTTTAAGTGATAGTTATCTTCAACGAAGAATATTTTTGTTATATAACAATCATATATAATAGAGATAACAGTTATTATATAATAGATATAATAAGATAAAATATACTCATAAGTAATTTTGGAAAAGATCATGCACTCAAAAGAAGAATTTATTCTATTTTCGAGAATGTTACAAACTTTATCAAAGAGGAATTAAATTCGGTTGATTTGAATAAGCATCAACAAACTAAAGTTTGTTTTAATTTAATATTCCTGATTGAAGTACCAAACTCATACTAGAATTCAGAATACATTCTGAATAAGTTTGACGTTTATGATGAATTCATGATATATTTGCAGGTATATAAACTTATGAAATATCTGAGACGAGTAACTTTTACTTGAATGCAGTATGTACTTTTCTGTGTGCCTACTGGATGCGTTCTGAAGCGTTGCGACCTCTCTTCCCCTGACTGTACGACTGTACGACTCCTCGGGACCGTCTTTACGACATTCCTCCTGTCGGATTTTGAGCATCACGAGAGCGCTCGATCCGGCGCGTGAAAATAACATTAGATGGCTTTGCTTCACGACGACGAATCCAGCTCATGCTCGTGGAACACGCTTAGTAACTCACAGGCTGAGAGACCTAAGGACGACGACGGAGAGGAATATCAATGAGTTTTCGGCGATCCGTTCACGTAGACGCTCGAACACATGTCGATATGTGCGCTCGCAGCCGTCGTCGTAGTCTCATAGTCTCGTCCTTGGATTCAGTTTGCGTATATATAGTTACACTTCCTAGTTCTGCCGCTCGCACTTTGCATATTAAACGAAGCAGCGGTAATCTCGCGACGACGGCGGCGGCGTCGCCGGAGGCGTGGATCCTTACAACCGCGTCTTTCAGCGTGCGCCGAACAATGGAACTCTTGTGCAGTCCGCTCGCGTAGCGCCCGAACGTGCCCTTCCGACTGTGACCGCCGACCCGGCGCTCGATGATTTCCTGGTCCGCGAGAAAGTCCCCGTGGAAGCTCGCAAGGATGCGCGATTCCGTATCCGACGTATATCCTACAGCCGATATCCAAGGCAAATCGGTCGTGCTATCTGATTCAGCTTGTTACGATGTTTCAGGGGTCGACCGTAAGTCTTTTTGGTGGACGTGCGTATGCCCGAAAAAACGTATCGAAATTCAAAAAGTAGGACCGCATGCCGAAAAATCACAATCCTGAAAACTGAATATCGGGGAAGTCTTCTGAAATATTGGAAGGAAACCAATTTGTCTCGCAAAATTATCACTTCTTCCAATATTTCAGGAGATTGTCCTGATATTCAGTTTTTGGGATTGTGACTTTTCGAGATGTTGCCCCACTTTTCAAGTTTCGGGATTTTGATTTTGATTGACACGGAAAAAAAAGTTTGGCTGAATTTACCAGACAGTGAACGAATCAAAAGTATTTTAGTCGTAGGAAATAGATTTTCTGGTTCTTATGCCCTAAATTTGGTTCTCACAATCAGAAATTATTTCCTTCAGCCAAAACGCGATTGGTTCGCTCACCGTCTGGTCAATTCAACCAAACTGTTTCTTCCGTGCGAGATTATGCATGTCCATCGTCTTTGACACAAATTCATGCAAATTTTTCAATTTTTCAACTTTGACGCTTGAAAGTTTTCGTTACCTACACGAAGAAGAAAGATCGGATGAGTCAATGCAACGATGAACCAAACGCGTTTTGATTGTAGGAACTTCTGGAATTTCTTAAGAACCGAATTTATGACTCCTAAGAACCAGAAGATCTGATTCCTCCAGCCAAAATACGTTTGGCTCGTTCACTGTCACGTCAATTCATCCAATCTTTTTTCTCTGTGCGCGTGTTTACTTTGGAGATCGAGCTTTATGATCAACTCACCGTGCCATATCGATGGTATTCACCGATATAACTGAGGTCATTGAAATATATCATTCGCGATAACCAAGGCGACGATTATTTAACGTATCTCGGATAATTGGAATATGTACAGAATTACGTAGGCTCGTTACTTTGCTCAACATCTTTCGAGATACCGACGAAATCTCTGGCAGATATTAGACTTCTCTGAATCTCGTGAGTTTATATACTGAGAAGATGGAATGCTCAATGCCACTAGAATTATAACTATTTTCGGCGTCAACTATATGTAGCAAGCAACATTTGCTACAAATATGATTCTCTCGACTGTAATTCCTTCACTCTATACGATTATATAATACTGATAATCTTTCTTAACGGTACATGATTAAGGAAAGATCGCAAATGATGAATTTTTGAGATTCAGTAGACCAATTTAAAAAAATAGACAGCATAGCATAAAAATTCAAAGATTTATAGTTACGAATACTAAATCTTTTTTTCCAGTGTACACACAAAAAAATATTTTATTGCTAGGAAAAAATATTACTCAATTTATTTTCCTTCCTTTAAGTAAAGTTACTTTCAACAAGTAATATTTTCTTGATATATAATAATTTCAAAATACACTCAGCGTAAATTTTAGAAAAACTCAGCATTATCATTCAATATTAGAATTTATTTTCTTTGCAAGAATTTTATAAAATTATAATTATAAAAATTTACCGAAAAAAGTTAGATAAGAAAAGTTAGTTAACACGTTGACTGCCAATTACGAGATATCTCGTAGGTTGTTTACTTGCCCAGGACGCCAACTACGAGTTATTTCGTCGCTTCATTACTTGATTAAGTCAAATTGGCTTCTTAGACCAGAATCGTGAAAAGTTCCGTGGCAATCAACGTGTTAAATAAGTATAACCCAATTTTTGTTTTAATTTAATATTCTTGAAATACCGAACTTACTAGAATTCGGAAAATATTTTGAATAAATTTGATGCATATAATGAATAAATTGGATGTATATTATGATATATTTGAGGATATATAAACCTATGAAATACTCGAAACAAATAATATTTACTTGTATGCAGTATTTTTCTGTGTATATGAACTACGTCCCCGTTTGACTGTGCGACTCTCAACATCAGCTCAGGAACCACCCAGTCAATACTTCATCGAAAGTGTTTTTTCCCAGACATTGATCCACAATGAAGGTAGCCGGGATGTTCTCGGAAACGTCCTCGAGAATCGAGAGAGTACAAGATCGCCAGGTCGTCAAGACGGCTCCGGGCCGTCTCTTCAGGCTGCGCGCCGCGTATCCGGCAGCCTTTGTTTCACACGTGAAGCTTTACGGCGAATCTTGCATCGTGTTAGTCGGAACTATTCACGGAGGATAACGTCGATGGAAATAGTGTCGTTAATCGCGATGACGATGATGACGTGACTCGTCGGTCGACTTCGAGATAGTGCAACGCTCAACTGCAGTCTTTCACTTTTCATTCGTACGGAGCAGTCCACGCCATTCCGGTTTGGTGAAACCTGCCCACGATAAGCCTCCGAGTGAGAAAGCACCGCGCTATATCGATGCATTGGCCGTCGTAACCCTGTGACACGCAATTTGTTCTCGTTCGATTCTTGAGCGCTTCGCGTATTCCTTCCTGTCAGCGTTATCGTCGACACACGTGCAGAGCCACGTGAATTATTTTTCACCACGAAATTATTTTTTTTAAATCACGTTATCATATCGGATGTCGGAGACGACTCGTGTGTCAAGGATTATTTTAATTAATTGCGCAACCGAGCAAGTTCCGAAATGGACCAAAACATCCGCCCCGCCGTCTAAGAATGTCGGATTCTTGATTATGTCGTCGACGTATGCGCGTTGACATTCACGCGATTCCGACTCTTTTTGGTTTTTTTTTATACAGGGTGCGGCGAAAGGTTTGCCCGAGTTTGAAAAATCCG
>NW_014555038.1:846-1099 GCF_001313825.1 Dinoponera quadriceps | reverse complement strand
GAAGAAAACGTTTTTCGAAAGTGCCCGTTACGGCGCGGCCTAAACGAGATGCGTTTCACGCCCTCCTACAATTTATCACCCAAACCATCTCCTACGATATTCGCCGTCGAATTTCACCGTTTTTCTGAACATCTTGCAGAATCGAGAGATTTACAGCGAAGTCAAGAATTTTCCTTCTGATATAAAATGCAAATTAAATCGGAGCACAAAGTATACGCAAGACCTGCGCGGAAAGAAGAATATCTCTAGAGGA
>NW_014555038.1:0-540 GCF_001313825.1 Dinoponera quadriceps | reverse complement strand
CCGTTTCTCGAATACATAAAGGGACGCAACATACGTTTCGCGAATAAAGAGCCGTCGCGGCGGGCCGTTTCTCGGATAATGAGATATCGCATCCGTTTTTCGAATAAAGAGATATCGGGAGTATCTCTGGCGAGCTAGGCGAGTCTGCCTCCTCCTCCCCCGATCCTCTCCCACCGGTTCGCTCTTCCTCTCTCGCTCCTTCGCTTCCAATAAGCCGGAGTCGTAAGCAAACCCCACAATATTTACTCGCGGAGCAATAACCGCTGCAGACTGCAGTCGCAACTTTAAGCGCTTATAATGGGAAACAGAAACTCTCGTAGCTGTCAGCCTCACCTTTTTCATTTCCAACTTGCGCGCGCGCGCCACCACGATATTTATTCCTCGGCCCCCGGCCGAGATGCGGATGTAAGATGGGGGAGGGTTGGAAGGAAACGATAGCCGGAAAAAGCAGCGCGTCCCAGACACAATTTCCGCCTACGGTTTTCGCTCATGGAAACCTTATTTTCTAATGCCGTCGTCCACCCTTAGCCACTTTCCATC
>NW_014555037.1:0-730 GCF_001313825.1 Dinoponera quadriceps | reverse complement strand
ATCTCGTAGGGCACACAAATCGTGATTGATATAATTTGTTGTTTTTGTTATTGTTGTTACAACAGCTTTAGTGGTGGGCGGTGTTGTAGTTGTAGAACCTTGGTAATTAGCACCATATAGATATCAAATATGAAGAATATCATCTAAGCTCAATCTAATGGGAAACTTTATTTCACCGGGCGCCATCGCAAACATAATTAAATACTGGTGTTCGCTGTGATGCAAACCTAACGTGTGGCCGATTTTATGCGCGATCACGTATAATAGGCAGTGCGTGCGTGGAGGATTTCTACTAATATGAACATACCACGATTCCACTTTATTTACGTACCTCCGTGACGTAATCCTCATCTCCGTTGGGAAAGGATGCGTGAGCGGTACATCACCGGAGCCGTCTAAAGGATTCAGGCACATATCAGTAATTTTCTTGTCGATATTCATGTGAAGGCCTTCACGATACGATAACAGTATGTCGGGATTCAGAGATACGCGTTTAAAAGTTAACGATGAATTTGCCGCCCACAGATCGAACGCGGCCTGCGTCACTTTCATAGTTTCCTCGTCAGCGAGATGAAAATTCTAAGTGAGATGTTTCTTCGGCTTTTCAGATATTGTTTCTGCTTCGATCCGTTTGATCCGAAAGGTCTGGGAGGCCGCATCGCGGTTGGCACATTTTGTCCAATGTGATTTTAATCAGTTCAACCTGTCCGGGTATTTTATAATATTCTTG
>NW_014555036.1:0-448 GCF_001313825.1 Dinoponera quadriceps | reverse complement strand
TAACGAGACACCAGGTAAAAATAAATTTGCCACAAAATCTAATAGAGGTATTTATATAGGATATCCCAGAGAGTCTAAAGGATATAGGGTCTTGATGCCAGACACTCGAAAAATAGTAGTTGCAAGAGATGTAAAGTTTTTGGAGAAAACAAGCTTTAAAAGCGACATGGAACTTCAACTTCTAGAAAAGACCGAGCCGAGTTCCATCGAGATACCAAATGCTTCTGCAGTCCCGGAACAACCCGCATTGGTCCTGCACGATACTGCTTATCCCGGAGAACCCCAGGAGGCCGCCATCGAGCAGCCTCAGGGAGAAGTGATTGATCAGTCTCAACGAGCCGTACCATTGCGAGGGCTTGGTAGACCAAAGATCATTCGGACAGGAAGTCGCAGTCGTTTAAGAAAGCAGTACCAAACCCCTCGAACATCTGAAATTATTGATGAAATC
>NW_014555035.1:9515-28104 GCF_001313825.1 Dinoponera quadriceps | reverse complement strand
TGATATATGTGGTATTATAAATTAAGCTGCACTAAATTTTGTAGAGAATAGTTGGGAAAGAGAATTAATTGGTAAAAAGTTAATATCTAATAAAAAATGTTACACTATACTACGTAATGTTTTATTTGCTTTAATATTCAAATAATGAGAGTAAATTGCCTGCATCGGTAAAATTTATAATCCAAATATAGTGCAGTACATACAAATAGATGTGAATTTTTCGGTGAGATATTTACTACAAATTGTAATCTAACTAAAGGAGACTCACAATTAACAATACTTTCTTGATATTTCCAAAGGTTTTCACAAGAGTCATTCAACCTTCTAATGTCATACACGTTTGCACAAAGACAGCAGATTTTTTGTAATTTGTAACTATCAATTTCTCCTGAATAATTATTCTACACCGTACCTCATTAATCCTTTCTGTCATTTTCGCACCGCCTGAAATGTCATAGTATTTCGGAAGCTCTGCTTCTATTTTGTCCAAGTAAGAATTGTTATTTTTACCTCATTTGTTGTCATTCCACATGAGATTTATGAGATTATTCAGATTTCTCATACTTTCGTAATGCAGGTTTTAAACCCATCTATCTTTTGAAGAATACCCTATGTTTCGTTACGTTCGCGTAACGGGTTAAGCAATATCTTCTGGTTGGGGATATCCCGAGGTATCAGATCATTGCTTCAGATGAAGCAATTGGCAGCGATAGCGCCGATAGAATCTCGAGTGTTAAACAACATCATCTGGTTGGGGATACCCCGAGGTATCAGATCATTGCTTCGGACGAAGCAATCGGCAGCGATAACGCTGGAAAACCCACAGTTCTAATGCATCGCAAGAAAAACCCAATTGACTCATTTTTTATGGCGTAAGATGCACCTTGCCCCTGATTGGGTAATGAGGAACCTGCGCGGGGGTGTCTCATTACCTATCTATAAAAGGTGACGCGAGAAGCGAAGCAAAGGTTTAGTTTTAGTTTAGTTTAGTTTTGTTCCCTCGCCACTCTCTTTCAACTTCTACGTCAAGTACGACTTAACTCAGAACAACTCTTCAAAATAAATAAATTTAATTCTTGCAACTTAATTTTTTTTTATCTATTAAATTCTTTCAATCTCACACACACACACACGCACATACCCGCTCATCCATATCCACAACAGCATTCACACAGCCTCGCCCATCCCAGGGTAAATTGGTTAAATCCATTGACCCAAAAAAGACATTAACACTCCACCCGAACCCTTACGTTCGCGGCGCGACTCTGTATCTTTCAATAATCCAACATCCGCGTCCTGGACGTAACAGTTTCATATACTTGGTCATTGAAAAGGATTTGACCCCCCTAGTATCTTCAGTTAGAATGCATTTTGGAGAAAATGTCCAATAGCAAAGTTGTATGGTTTCAAGCCTGGAGTAAGATGATGACCTTAATTTTGACCTCGACCATGTCCTTCAAGGACATTTCAAGGTCATCTTTATTTTTTTTAATGGAACTCCCTACATTTTATTGCATATCCTTATAGCTTATCTCGAAGGCTTTCCAAAACACTATTATAAACTATTTTTTCGTTAAGTGCTTTTTGAGCTATAAAAGTTTGAAATTAACAATTTGTTAAGTGGCGTGTGATTTCGATCAGTTAATAAAGATCTTTAGGACAATCAATTGAAGCGGAATGGCTTCTTTTGTTACAGAAAAAATTTTTCTTTCCCATAGCACATAAATTTTTCGTAAATATTATTAACCCTTACCTGTCCCACCTTCCGGGAAAAACATAACTGTCCCATGGGGTGTATCTGACACCACGTCAAAAATATTGTCGTAGCTTTGAATGTAATGATGATATTTATATAAAGAAAATAATTGTGAATGTCTTAGATATTGGAAAACAAATGCTGATTGGTTTTGTTAGGCAAAAACAAAAATTTTAATGTAAAAAAATATCTTGAAAAAAAAAGTTAAAAAATGACTTTTTTTAGTCAAATACTAATAGCTGGCTCAATTTTCATCTAAAAAAAAAATGGTTCCATACTTGGGAGATATGTTGTTTAAACGTGAAATAATTTTTTTTGAAGCTATTCAAAAAGTGTATTTATTTTAACCCCTTAACCTACAACTACGGGCATAGCCCGTAGTAGATGATCGGGCCAAACGTGAATATTACGGGCATAGCAAGTAGTAGATGATCGGCCCAAACGTAAATATTACGGGCATAGCCCGTAGTAGATGATCGGGATTTGTAGAATATTTAGTAAGGGATGTAATAATTGTGGTAAATGCAAGGCCCGAAATTTTCGAATCTAAATCGTAGGTTAAGGGGTTAAGTTTTCTATACTGAGAAAATTGTGTTTTTTAGGTATAACGAAAACCATTGAATTTATAATGAAAAAATGAATTTATATCATCACGAAAACACTTAAAAAATTACAGAATGTTCATTTTATTATAAAAAAGTAAAAGAAAAATTTAAATTACAAATTTGCGAACTATTTTATTTCTGCCTACTCCCATAATCAATGCAAAGATACATGCAATGATTATTACACATTGGACGATTTCACGTTTTGGCTTGAAACTTTTCGAACAAATGTGATAGTTTTACGAGAAAAAGTAAAAGAAATCAATCTGCAAGCGAAACTTGAGAGTTCGCGTGTAATAGGCGAAAAAACGTTAATGTCAAGTGAATCTTGCGTTTCTTTACGTTAAATCGTGAACGGATGCAAACTGAAGAGTGTGATTGAAATATTTTGCTTTATCACGTTATTTCCATTCGGCAGGCTCGAGGAATTTAAGCGGCGAGCGTTTCTTTCTTTCTACAGCAGCAAAAGTCAACTAATGCAAATTCACGTTTCGGCCTAAATCATTTGTAACAAATACGATAGTTCCACGAGAACACGTAAAGAAATCAATCTGCGGACGAAACTTGCGAGTTTGCGTATAATAGGCGATGTAACATGAATGTCAAGTGAATATGGCATTACTTTACATTAAATGGTGAACGGATGGAAACTGAAGAGTGTGATTGAAATATTTTGTTTTATTACGTTATTTCCATAATGCAGCCATGAGGAATTCAAGCGGCGGGCGTTTTTTTCGATTCTACAGCACAAAACGTGAACTAATGCAAATTCATGTTTCGGTTTGAAACTTTTCGAACAAATAATATAGTTCCACGAGATACCATAAAAGAAATCAATCTGCGGGCGAAAATTGCGAGTTTGCGTGTAATAGGCAAAGTAATGTTGAATGTCATATGAATCTTGCGTTTCTTTACGTTAAATAGTGAACGGGTACAATCTGAAAAGTGTGATTGAAATATTCTGCTTTATCACGTTATTTCCATGCGGCAGCCTTGAGGATTTCAAGCGGCGAGCGTTTCTTTCGTTTCTAAAGCAGAGAACGTGAACTAATAAAAATTCATGTTTCGGCTATAACTTTTTCGAATAACTATTAGGTTGGTGCATATGAAATGTCGGATTCTTAAGTGATTATATAAAACTGTATATCTTTCTTCAAAAGCTGTTTATTCAATCAAAGTATGCTCCATTCGCTTCAATACACTTCTCCCAACGAGATTTTAAAGCGTAGATGCCTGTCTTAAAAAAATTTTGGTCTTTAGAATTAATAAACTCTGATATCGAGTTTTTTAGACTGTCTTCATTTTCATGGTGTTTGCCTCTTAAAAACAGCTCTAAATGCTTGAAAAAATGAAAATCGGTCGGCGAGAGATCCGGTGAATATGGTGGATGCTGCAAAACTTCATATTCCAGTTCGTTCAGTTTCGCAATTGTTTTGTGCGATGTGTGCGGCCGAGCGTTGTCATGGAGCAGTAGCGGGCCATGCCGATTCACAAGCGATGGGAGTACAATTTGGTGTCTCAATATCGTTGTATGGTCAACTTTCATCCTGATAGCAAGTTCCCTCGTGGATACGGCTGGATCCGCTTCCACTAGAGCCTTCAGGTCATCATTATTCACAGACGTTTTGGGTCTTCCGCGCGGCTCATTTTGCAGTGAAAAATCGCCAGTCCGAAATTTTTCGAACCAACGCTGCACTTTCCGATTGTTAACCGTATTCTCCCCAAACGCTTGGTTTATGTTGCGTGCAGCTTTTGCAGCACTATTACCAAGTTTGTACTCATATAAGAAAATGACGCGAATGTCGGCAGAATTCATATCGGTAATAAACTCAAAAGAAATAAAAAAGGGAAGACCTTCGAGAAAACCTATTTTGTTGAAATGAGTCTCTGGCAATGGACAATACGAGTATGAATGAGGTTATGCCAAATACAAAAGTATAACGAAAACAGGGAGGAAAACGTCCGCATGTAAAGAGAATGCGACATTTCATACGCACCAACCTAATACACTAAATCCACGTGAAATCATAAAAGAAACCAATCTGCGATAGAAACTTGCGAGTTTGCGTGTAATAGGCGAAGTAACATTAATGTCAAGTGAATCTTGCGTTTCTTTACGTTAAATCGTGAACGGATTCAAACTGAACAGTGTGATTGTAATATTCTGCTTTATTACGTTATTTCCGTGCTGCAGCCTCGAGGATTTCAAGCGGCGAGCGTTTTTTTCGATTCTACAGCAGAAAACGTGAACTAAGGCAAATTCACGTTTTGGCTAGAATTTTTTGGAACAAATAAACTAGTCCCACGAAAAAACGTATAAGATATCAATCTGCTGGCGAAACTTGCAAGTTTTCATTTAATAAGCGAAGTTACGTGAATGACAAGTGAATCTTGCGTTTCCTTATGTTAAATCGTGAACGGATGCAAACTGAAAAGTGTGATTGAAATACTCTGCTTTATTACGTTATTTCCATGATGCAGCATCGAGGATTTCAAGCGGCGAGCGTTTCTTTCGTTTCTACAGCAGAAAACGTGAACTAGTGCAAATTCATGTTTCGGCTTGAATCTTTTCGAGCAAATACAAATAGTTCCACCAGTCCACGTAAAGGAAATCAATCTGCGGGCGAAACTTTTGAGTTTGCGTGTAATAGGCGATTTAACGTAAATGTCAAGTGAATCTTGCGTTTCTTTACGTTAAATCGTGAACGGATGCAAACTGAAGAGTGTAATTGAAATATTTTGCTTTATCACGTTATTTCCATTCGGCAGGCTCGAGGAATTCAAGCGGCGAGCGTTTCTTTCTTTCTACAGCATAAAAAGTGAACAAATGCAAATTCATGTTTTGGCTTGAATCTTTTCGTACAAATACGCTAGTTCCATGAGAACACGTAAAAGAAATCAATCTGCGCGCGAAACTTGCGAGTGTGCGTGTAATAGGCGAAGTAACGTAGATGTCAAGTGAATCTTGCGTTCCTTTACGTTAAATCGTGAACGGATGCAAACGGAAGAATGTGATTGAAATATTCTGCTTTATTACTGCGTTATTTCCATGCTGCAGCATCGATGAATTCAAGCGGCGAGCGTTTCTTTTGTTCGTACAGCAGAAAACGTGAACTAATGCAAATTCACGTTTCGGCTTAAATGTTTTCGAACAAATACGCTCGTTCCACAAGAAAACTTAAAAGAAATCAATCTACGAGCGAAACTTGCGAGTTTGCGTGTAATATTCAAAGTAACGTGATTGTCATGTGAATCTTGCGTTTCTTCACGTTAAATCGTGCAAGGATGCAAACTGAAAGGTGTGATGGAGATATTTTGTTTGATTATGTTATTTCCATGCTGCAGTCTCGAGGAATTTAAGCGGTGAGCGTTTCTTTCGTTTCTACTGTAGATAACGAGAACTAAAGCAAATTCACGTTTTGGCTTAAATACTTTAGATCAAATACGCTAGTTCCATGAGGAAACGTAAAGGTAATCAATCTGCAAGCGAAATTTGCGAGTTTGGGTGTAATTGGCGAAGTAACGTTATTGTCAAGTAAATCTTGCCTTTTTTCACATTATTTCGTGACGGATGCAAACTGAAAAGTGTGATTGAATTATTCTTCTTTATTATGTTATTTCCATGCTGCAGCCTCGGGGAATTCAAGCTGCGGGCGTTTCTTTCGTTTCTACAGCAGAAAATGTTAACTAATGTAAATTCACGTTTCGACTTGAATCTTTTCGATCAAATACGCTAGTTCCACGATAAATCGTAAAAGAAATCAATCTGCAAACGAAACTTGCGAATTTGCCTGTAATAGGCTAAGTAATGTGATTTTCATGTGAATCTTGATATTCTTCACGTTAAATCGTGAAAGGATGCAAACTAAAGAGTGTGATTGTAATATTCTGCTTTATTTTGTTATTTCCATGTTACAGCCTCGAGTAATTCAAGCGGCCAGCATTACTTTCGTTCCTACAGCAGAAAACGCGATCCAATGCAAATTCACGTTTCGGCTTGAATCTTTTCGATTAAATACGCTAGTTCCACGAGAAAACGTAAATGAAATCAATCTTTGAGCAAAATTTGCGAGTTTGCGTGTGTCACGTCTGTCATATCTTAAAAAATGCTCTACAACGCAGCAAATTATATCCCTTTCTTTTTCGCTATTTCACGCCCAAAATAAAGTAGAAAGGTCCAATTTCAAATTTATGCGCTGAGACTGCCATTTTGCGTTTCACGTAATGTTGTATTTAAATCAAAAATCATGTCTGACAAACCAGGGTTGACACCACGCCACCTACGCGACTTGCCTTAGGGCAGGCTTTCAACACATGTCACGTAGTATAAGGGATACTCCCCAGAGGTTCAATTTGTTGCGCACACAGCGCCCTGACCTCCGGAAGAGAGGTAGGGTTATGTACCCAGTGCCCCCGGTATGTAAGGAGGTCCCTGCGAGCACCTCTGCCAGTTCGTCTGTCGCACTCAACCCGTTTGGGTCTCGAGCTCACCCGGACCTCCTCGATCTCGTGACAGTTCGTCCGTCGCGCTCAACTCGTTCGGGTCTCGAGTTCTCCCGGAACTCCCCGAACTCGTCTAGTACAGCCACGTGCTCGCGCCGCGCATTACTATTTCCATCCCTCCTGAGCAGGGCATAGCGTAAGTTCTATTTCTTGTTGTAATTCAAATTCTAGTAGTTAGATTCTTTTATATATTCTAAATTGTAATCTCATATTTCGTAATACTATAATATTAATCCGAAATGTGTACAACTCCGTGTTACTTGATCGCTGTATATTTGTCAGCATCAATAGTAACCTTTAAATTGTTTTAATATATTATTATCTATAAAAGACCACACGAGTATTAACATTCTTATTATATGAATATACCAATTTACCTAAGTCCACGAGGCTCTGTGCACAAAGCAATCATATTGTCGAGGGTTGCGTCATCCTCCACCGTGTCCTGTGCCAGCAGGACTCCTATTCTTCCTCGGCCACCTAAGTAGTGAAGTGTCGGCGATATTAGAGCCGACAAGGTTTCTGTCCACGCTGAGCTGGCCTTAGGACACTTGCGTTATTCTTTGACAGATATACCGCCCCAGTCAAACTCCCAGGCTGGCAGTGTCCTCGAATCGGAACATACGGGAGTATTGACGGCGATCGGCCGAAGCCTCACGCCACTCTTACACGCTTGGCTCTAGAACACCGTAGCCGCCGGGGCGTAAGCCCTAGGGGCACGCGCTCCGCCCAACCGAGTAAGTAAAGAAGCAATGAAAGTTGTGGTATTTCACCGGCGATGTTGCCATTTCCCACTTATGCTAAACCTCTCATTTCTCCTTACAGTGCCAGACTAGAGTCAAGCTCAACATAATCTTCTTTCCCCGCTAATTTTTCCAAGCCCGTTCCCTTGGTAGTGGTTTCGCTAGAAAGTAGATAGGGACAGATTGGGAATCTCGTCAATCCATTCATGCGCGTTACTAATTAGATGACGAGGCATTTGGCTAGGTCAGGTTTGCGACATCCGTTGGTCGCTTATTTTGGTCTGAATCTTTGCCGCCCCTTGGCGATTATATTGTTATCTGCCAGCATAATAGACGCTTCCCGACGTTTATTTCGCTGTCCAACAAGCCCTGCGCTTCTTAAATTTTAATCTCTTTTATTCGAATATATTAAGCATTTTATCTATTACATATCATTAAGTTTATGCGTAAATGTCGCCTGCGCGCCCCGTTTATTTAAAGACTGATTTCATAAACTCCCTATGTATTATTATACCACCGCTTATGACATTATTATCAATATCCTTGCGTCGGACTGCTTTCGGCCAGTCGCACTAAGCAACTCTCTGTTCATGCTGCACCACATCCCGCGTGCGCCAACTACTAGAGCTGTCACCATGACGTTATTTATATCATATTTATTTTGCACGGCTGAAATTGTTTCTATGTCCACATAAGTAGTCTTTTTATGATTATACGTGATGCTCAGTGATTGTGTGTCGCTCCCATGGCACGGCTACATTGCAAATTACTATTCGGTCATTCTCGCAACACCATGTCGGGGATTCTCAAAAGCCCGGAGGCACACCTAATTCTGGGCTCAACTTCCACTCTCCAGCCACTTTTCTCTATCATTCTTTTCGCAAGATTTACGATGCGATAATGCCTCCTTATTCGATTCCAGTAATTTATTGGGCAACGCTGAAGCACATGAGACAGGGACTCCAATCTATCGCAACCCGCTCTGCATTTTCTGGCCTCTTTCGGGTTTGAAGGTATACCGACTGTAGCAAGTAGGTTACCTTTCAACTGAACTGCTTTTACATGATCTTCACCAGACCAATATGAAGGCGGATTATCGATTCAACCGCCAGAGTGGTAGTTGCATGATCTCTGTAGCAGTCCATTTCCAGGGTACAATGACTCCAGACGTTCTGCCCACGCACGCGCTACGCCGGCCGAGGTGTCACCAAACTTTTGGGTCCAGGTGCGTAACTTAGGCTCAAGCAGACAAAACGCCTCGTGCTGCGACATCCGCCTTCCATAATTATCATATGACGTAACTATATTATTCGTCTGGCTAGGATAAAGGGTATATGCGTCCTCAACGAGAAAACACCCAGTCCACCGAATCTTACTGGAGCGTGAATGTAAGCATCCGAGCATGTGCGATTAAAGTGTAAAATTTTCCGCACTGCAACTTTAATATACGTATCGACATCCTTAAGCATTTTAACTATGATACGCGGTGTTTGCAAATATGTAAAAAACGAGGAACTAGGTATGTTTATAATATAGATAATTTTAAGGCGATTTAAGCCGTGCTCTTTTAATCCGTAATAGTTGATCTTTAATATTCGATCAATTTGGCTTACATATACCGGCCGACGATAGCTTCGAGCCTAGGTATTTCCATACCTGACTTACGGAACTTTGTGGGATTCTAGATCCTTGGGCGTAAAACATGCCTTTGGTGACGGAGTACAATATTTTTTCCCTAGGAATTATTCCCACAGATGCGGCTATACATTTGTTTGAATTTAATTGTAGGCCTCTCTTATCAAAAAAGTTAACTGCAATTTTAAGTGTCGCTTGCGTTTCTTTCACTGTGGGGTCTAATAGTACCAGATCGTTGGCATAACATAAACAAGAAATTTTTGATTCATTAAAGTGTACTCCGTTAGCACTACATTGAAGCGTTTCTATAAGTTCATCCATAATCATGTTAAACAAATAGGGAGACAATGGATTCCCCTGCTTGACCCCTCTACAGATATTAAATTTTTCAGATTCCACATATCCAAGTTGAATCTTTGTAGAGAAGTCAATAAATATATAACCATCCCAGATAAAAGACTATAATCGCTTATCGATTAAAAATCTGTCAAGAGCTCTCTTAATGGAGCTTGAGACACTGTATCGAAAGCATTCCGCAGATCGATTGATATAATATTATATGGTTTGCGGGATTTTCTTTTCGCTTTAGTCAAAATGTCTAAGGTTAAGTTATTTAGGAATACCCCATCTATACAGCGGATACCGCGCTGTAAATGATGTATTAGAAGGCCACCCAGTCTCCTACCTATTATCATATTTACAATTCTAAGCAAAATTCAGGATTTAGTTAAAGGTCGCCAATTCTCTATATTTGTTGGATAGCCCGATTTTGGAATTAGTATAGACCGGCTGTTCTTCAATTATTCTGGTATACATCCCCAGAATAACATAGTGTTAAAAAACGAACAGAACTTATTAACGCTCATTCGCGGGAGGTGTTTAACCTTTTAGGTACGGCTGAATTCTGCGCGAGGCTATTTCCCTGGACGTCAGAGCAAGTTTAAAAAAAAAATTTTTGAATGAGCCACTATAGTCGTCCTGAAAGATGATATCCGCGAAAGCCACTATAGTGGCGTGTCGTACCTGAAAAGTTAATCTTAAGACCGTCCGGTGTTTGTCGGGGGGAATGCATCGTTACAGACATAGTCGCAGAAGCGGGCGTGTGACGAACGCAGTAGAAAAGCAACATGCCGCGGTTAGACATAGTTGCAGGAGAGGGAGTGTTGTGCGGCGCCAGCAGCTTAGGAGCGAGCGCACGCCGGATGTAAAGTCGTGCAACCGCGGAGAGAATCACACAGCTACGACATGGACCCGACCGGACGAATATCCCGGGGGAGTTTCGCCGCTTGGCGAGGACGCGGGCAATGCATGGTTAATAACACGGCGGAAAATGGGCGCAACTGCAAGTGCGGAGAGAACGGAGGGATTTATGGTTAGCAAAGCGATGGACGACGACGCAGTCAAAATCGGAACCCGTTGGAGGTTAGGTTGGCACCGTTTTCGCGATAACATAACGAACCGCAGGCCGCAGTGCGGCGATATTCGACTGGTACGTTCCCTTGGAGGGTCCCGTTCAATCCAGGATGTCGGTTGTCCAGGACGTAAAGGAAAACATCGAACGGAGGTAGCGTCGTCGAACGCAACACGCAGTGTTCGGGCTTAGTCTCTGAGGGCCTCAGTGCCTGTCGGAGGTAACGTAGTCTGGGTTTTTGCGATTCCGCAGCGGAACTGCAAGCCGCAGCGCGACGAGACACTATGGGGACGTTTCCCCGGAGGTTCCCTGTCGACCCACGTGGTCTGATGTCCAGGTCGTCAGGGAACAAATCGGCCAGAAGTAACGTCGTCGAAAGCAACAAGCCGCGATCGGAATTAATCTCTGAGGGCCACAGCGCCCGCCGGAGGAAACGTCGTCCGGGGTTTCACGATCCCGCAGCGGAACCGCAGGCCGCAGCGCGGCGAGATCCGACGGGGATGGTTCCCCTGAGGTTCAACGTCGACCCACGTGGTCGGTTGTCCAGGTGGTCAAAGAACACCCCGGCCGGAGGTAATATCGTTGAAAGGAACACGCCGCGTTCCGACTTAATCTCTGAGCGACTCAGCGCTCGCCGGAGATAACGTCATAGGGGTTTTCGCGATTCCGCAGGAACTGCTGGCGGCAGCGCGGCGAGACTCGACGGGAATATTTCATCGAAGGTTCCCCGTCGACCTACGTGGTCGGTTATCCAGGTCGTCGGGGAACCCCTCGGCGGGGGGTAACGTCGTGGAAAGCATCACGCCGCGAACGGACTCAGTCTTTTAGCGCCTAAGCGACAGCCGGATGTAACGCCGTCACGCCTTTCGCGATTCCGCAGAAGAACCGCAGGCCGCAGCGCGGCGAGACTAGACGGGGATCTTTCCCGGAGGTTCCCATTCGACGAAAGTGCTCGGTTGTCCATGTCGTAAGGGAACCTCTCGGACGGAGGTAACGTCGTCGAAGGCAACACGCCGCAGTCGGACTTAGTCTCTGAGCGCCTCAGCGCACACCGTTGGTAACGTCGTCCGGGTTTTCGCGATTCCGCAGCGGAACAGCAGCCCGCAGCGCGGCGAGACTCAACATGGATGTTTCCCTGCAAGTTCCCCTTCGACCCTCGTGGTTGTTTGTCCATCTCGTCAGAGAACCCCTCGGCCGGAGGTAACGTTGTCGAAAGCAACACGACGCGTTTGGACTTAGTCTCTGAGCGCCACAGTTCCGGCCGGAAGTAACGTCGTCCTGGTTTTCGCGAATTCGCAGCGGAACCGCATGCCGCGTCGCGGCGTGACTCACCGTGGATGTTTATCAGGAGGTTCCCCGTTGACCCTCGTGGTTGTTTGTCCATCTCGTCAGAGAACCTCTCGGCCGAAGGTAACGTCGTCGAAAGCAACACACCGCGATCGGACTTAGTATCTAAGCGCCTCGTCGCCCGCCGGATGTAACGTCGTCCCGGTTTTCGCGATTCCGCAGCAGAACCGCAGGCCGCAGCGCGGCGAGAATCGAAGGTACTGTTTCCCCGGAGGTTCTCCGTCGATCCACGTGGTCGGTTGTCCAGGTCGTCAGGTAACCCCTCGGCCGGAGGTAACGTCGTCGAAAGCAACACGCCGCGATCGGACTTAGTCTCTGAGCGCCTCGGCGCTTGCCGGAGGTAACTTCGTCCCGGTTATCGCGATTCCGCAGCGGAACCGCAGCCCGCAGCGCGGCGAGACTCGACGGGGACGTTCCCTTTGGAGGTTCCCACTCGACTCACGTGGTCTGTTGTCCAGGTCTTCAGGGAACCTCTCAGCCGGAGGTAACGACGTCGAAGGCAAAACGCCGCGTTAGGGCTTTTTCTCTGTGCGTCTCGGCGCCCGTCGGAGGTGGCGTCGTCGCGGTTTTCGTAATTCAGCAGCGGAACCGCAGGCCGCAGCGCGGCGGAACTCGACCTGTACGTTCCCCAGTAGTGTCCCCTTCGACCCACGAAGTCGGTTGTCAAGGTCGTCAGGGAACCGTCTTTCCCGAACGAGGAAAGCCCTCGAGGGAAGCCCTGGGGGGCCGTGAGTTGACGGGCTTTCTGCCTCTCGGACAGTCCCAAAACCCCCCAGACCATCGTGGGGGTTCCTTTTCGGCAGATGGGACCTCGTCCTCACACGCCGACGGAAGTAGTGCTTCTCTCTCCCCCTGGAATTTCTCCCGGGGGCTGGATGGATTGCTTTGCGCGCTAGCCTGGGGGAGGGCAAAGAAGAATTCTGCACGCGATGCCCTACCTTCTCCCCGATCAATCAACGCATGACGTGGAGAGTGGTTTTTAATCAATAGGAGTCTGACGTACCCCCCGGGTGTTCCCCTGAACACTCGGGGCGTTCATGATGGATTTTCCCCTCTTTGAAAGAAAAAAAATTAAGTTAGGTTTCCTCCTTCATATGGAGTGCAAACCGGCGGAGTCTCCCTCCGCATACCGGTTGATATATTTGCTGGACTAAGCGGATAAGATGTTTGAACGCATCCTCCATGGCCGCCTCGTCCGGCACATATCAGGAAGTGGTCCCAAACTGTCGGAAGGACAGTTCGTATTCCACGCTGGACGATCCACATTGGATGCCTTTCTCCACTTCAGGTCCCTCGTGGAGTCTGAACAGGAGGTGAAGAGGGTATTGTTGGCAGTATCGTTAGACATCGTCAACGTGTTCAACACCCTCCCCTTGGATTTGGTAGAAGCGGCGAACCAATATTTTCGAGTACCGCAATACCTGGTCCTTATGATACGGCACTACTTCTGCGCCCGGAAACTGGGGTTTATCAACCAGGACAAACTCTAGTGCGAGAGGGAGATGCGGTACGGGGTTCCACAGGGCTCGGTACTGGGCCTCTCCTGTGGAACTTTGCGTATGACCGCGTACTCTGCACTGCCCTCCCCCCCCCCCNNNNCCCCCCCCGGCGCGCACATCGTCTGCTACGCATATATTAGTGCTCGCCGGGGCAGACACCTGGGAAAACGCGCAGGCCTGTGCCAATATGGCGGTCTGCGGCGCCGTGCGTTCCATTCGGGACGCGACACTCAGGGTGGCTCCCCACAAAACTGAGACCATCTGGTTTCACGATGGTTCTCATGGGGAGCTTCGGCCGACCCGCGTCCACGTGGACGGAACTGGCGTCGAGGTAGGGCTCAGGATGAAATAATTGGGCCTCATCTTGGATGGCTCCTGGAGGTTCGTACCTCATTTTGAGGAAATAACCTTCAGGATGGACAGGACGGCCACCGCGTTAGGTGGTCTCCTGCCCAATATCGACGGTCCAAACGCCAAGGTCAGGCGGTTGTACACAAATGTGGTGCATAGCATAGCCCTCTACGGGTGCCCCCGTCTGGGCGGGCGAAACGGTGGCCAACCACCGCATCAAGTCAATGAAGCGGCGGTCTTAGAGATGGATTGCCATCCGACTTGCCCGCTGCTACCGGACTGTGTCCCACACACAGCCGCCACGGTCCTCGCGGGTTTATCCCCGCTGAGCTCCTTGCGCAAATGTACGCGGAAACGTACGAGCGCATCGGGGAGCTCTACTGGAACGATCGGGCTGAACTCACCGCGGGGGCCATGACCTTGGCGAGGAAACAGGCCCGGTAGAGGGCGATTCTCCGCTGGAAGCTCCAGCTGGGTGGTCCCCAAACGCCGGGCCGGCGGACCGTCGAAGCCATCCGGTCCTGTCTCCAAGAATGGATAGACAGGGTCCGAGGCGGGTTATCGTTCTATCTGGCGTAGGTGCTCACAGGACCGGTTGTTTCAGTGACTACCTGTGCCGGATCGAAAAGAAACTCGTGGCACGCTGCTGTGCAGCAGGCCGGGACTTCGCGCAGCACACACTGGCCGAGTGTCTAACGTGGGCTGATCAGCGCGGAGCCCTGGTCTCAGTGGTGGGAACATATCTGTCGCTCCCGGCCATAGTTCGCGCGATGGTCGGGAGCAAGAAGAAGTGGAAGGAGGTGTCCTTTTTTCTGCGAGCAAGTCATGCGGCAGAAGGAGGACGCCGAGAGAGTGAGGAGGGAGGAAGTTGAAAGTGAGGTGGAGTCTCCCCCCTCCGAACACGATGAGGAGGAGGACGGAGGCGGCGGTGGAGAAAGACCGAGGAGTAGGAGACGAGCCCTCCCGGATCCCATTGCCGAAGAAACCCGCCCACCGTAAGGGGGTGGGGTATGACCCCGTTGGGGGTGGACACTAATTTGAGACCGCCCCCAGAATAATGCGGGGCTAACTAGTGGGCAGGAGCCCCCCAAAAAAGGGTGGAACGGGAAAGGTTTCCGGTCCGGGGCGCAGAGCAAACATAAATTCCGCTCCGGGCAACAAAACGGGACATCGCGGCGGGCCGGATAATTCCGGCCTTCCCGCAGAATGATGATCAGCGGAGCCTGGGACAAAAATGTTAATAGTCGCCGCCTCCGCCAGAAGGGATGGGTCCCCGGTCCAGGGCGGAGTCAATTGGTATTACTCCGCCCCGGGCAAATAAACGCGCCAGTGTGGGAGGGTGGAGGAATGATTGTCCCCCACCGCGGTTGTAGGCCCGCAGACCTCCGATCCAAGGGGGGATTGGTGCGCGGACGGAATACCAGCGCTCCGGTAGCTATATCCCCCACACAAGAGGCGCGGCGGGGTGTCTGGTGCAGCACTCCGCCGCTGGTGGAAGGACCGAGGTAAAGAAACAAGCCTCGGTCAGGATGGCCTTTGCGGCGCAGGGAGGGGTGCTGGATGAATGCTGCACGCAATGCCCGGCCCCCCAACAACTTGACCCCGACTAGGGGCAAAGTAAATGCCCAGAGGCGGCACCCCCAGTGGTTTCAGTCGGTAAGAGTCCGACATACCCTTCGGGGACTCCTCGGGCTCCGAGGGGATCCATGAAGATTTCCCCTGTGTTATCAAAAAAAAATGTTAGGTTAGGTTCTTTGCCTTGCCCGACTTAAGCGCTGGATGCGCGGTGAAGCTATTACCTGGCCCACCAGCCGTGGTTCTTGAGGTGTTCACTCATGTTTTGGCACCTCTCCCACGGTCGGGGGGACGGGAGACCTGACGACGAGGTGGGAACGCCTCTCCCGAGCACTCCGGTTTCTAAGTCGGGACGCGGTTATGTTTCCGCGATTGAGCGCGTCCCCAAGTGGCGGATAGCGGAACGCCCAACAGATATGGTAAGTACCAGTGAATAACCCTTTGGGGGAATAAGCCGGCGCGGACCATAAGGCGCTGGGGTGCCGAAGGTTGAGAGGTTCTATACCGGTGTGGGGTGGCGCCGTCAAATGCTCAACTGAGGAAGGATTCCTGGGACGGGCGAGTGGGAGCCGCCCTAAAAGCTCCTTTCCCCGGGCTGGTTGGGCCCGTTAGGCTTGGTTGCCGCCGACCTAAAGGAAGGAAATCCTCGATAAAAAACCCGCCCGTGAGAGAGGGGTTGTAAAATTCTCTCTCATTATGAAGTCAGTATGTCTACACGACGGAGTGCGCATACCGCCCCATCCGGTTTCAGAGCCGGAAGGGACCGGCGGGGGGAGAGGGGTAGTATCCCGGCCTTCCCCATATTATCATCTGACGACGGGTGGGGTGAGGAAGGCGAGGCAGCTTCCTCACCCTATCTGGCTACTGCCGATAGGTGGGAGGAACCCCGACCCGGGCCATCGGGTTTTCGGGGTGCTCAGGAGTTCTCGGCGCGTGCTGAGGTTATCCTGGACGAGGAATACGCCAGTACTCCTTTATGTTTGGAGCCGGGCGGAAACGCAGACGTTGGGAGGACGAGCCAAAAGAACTCCCCATCGCCATTTGCGCAGAGGAGGTGGCGGCGTGCTACACGTTTGCGAGGCCCCCGCGTAGCGAGGGGGATAAATCTATCCCTCTCCTGGATGAGGCGATGCTCACCATCCGGTTGGAGCGGGTAGTGGTCTCAATCGGGGAAGTTGTCGGGGAATTATGCCCCGACAACGTCCATGAGCGGAAGAATTTTGTCTCGAAATACACGGAATCGGCTGTACGGATCGCTCGCGACCTGGACCGACGACTCCGCGAGAGGGAGGAAAAAGGCCCCCGCGGTCCGCCAAGCATCGTGGCCCGCCTCGCGGAGCTGGAGCGTCGAATTGAGACACTCCAGGGGGAGAACCGTGCCCTGCGGGCAACCCTGGAAGCCGGTCCGCTTGGGATTAAGTACGAGGGGAAAGAGGGCCGATTTATGTCGGCCCTCGTGAGTAGGGTTGACTCCCTCAGTGCGAGGAACCTCGCGCTGCATGGGGCTCTCGAGACGGAGGTAACAGAGAGGACCAGGGCCTTCTCCAAACCCCTGGTGCGGCCGACAGCGACCACGACGTCGCCCGTCAAAAAGCGACCGTGGGGACCTCCCCTGTAAAGGGGATGGAGGTGGGACCCCCCGCGACTAGCCGAGATCTGCGACTCGCGCGGCGGTGCCCAACGACAGCCGACGCGTCTGTCCAGACGCCTCGGTCGATGGAAGGAGGCGGCGGGGACAGAATACTAACAAAACCGCCTTCTAGGGCCGATGCGTCGGTGCAGACGCCTCGGGCCATGGAGGGCAGGGCGGATGGAGGGAAACGCGCGATGGCGCCACCTCCTGTTACGGCGGATGTTCCTGGTGGTCCAGCTGGTCCCTCCGGGACGTCCGCGAAAGGGAAGTCGCGGAAGAGGAGGCGGAGGAATAAGGGTGTCGCGGCCGGGTAGAAGGTTGTCTCCCGCGAGCCGCCTAGGGTCCGGGCCTCTGAACTCCGCCACAAACAGAACTGCCATTATTAGGTTGCGGATGACGCCCTCCTAAAGGAGGGATGGGCCTCCGCCTCTAAATCGGTGATGAAGAAAGGGAGGACACAGGGGGGATTTCTTCCCCCTGAACGCGGGGTCCCCAATCCCCCGTGACCCGGGCTGATTCCGGGCAAAAAGAAGCCCTACAAATCCGCGTCCGTGGTCGCCATTACGCACCGGCACGGGCGCGGATACAGGGAATTTATGGCGCACGCCCGGGAATACGTCGATCTCAAAGAGTTCGACATCCCGGGCGTGCGCTTCCGCAGGGGAATAACGGGGTCCCTCCTAATGGAGGTTCCCGTTCCCGGCGGCGAGGAGAAGGCGGATCGCCTCGCGGAGAGACGCGAAGAATTGAAGACCGCCCCGCGAGGAATTGAAGACCTCTCACGTCTACTGGGGTGCGACGGTTGGTCGCCCCCAGCGTACGGTGGATTTGAGAGTTATCAAGTTTGATGACGAGGTGACTCTCGACATGATTGCTCCGGCGATCGCCGAAGCGAGCGGGTGCAGGCCCGACCAGGTAGCTTTAGGACCCCTGCGCCGGGCGCAGAATGGCCTGGGGGCCATTTGGGTTATGGTCCCCCAGGCGGTCGGCAGCAAGCTACTGGCGGCCAGGAAGGTGAAGATCGGCTGGCCACTGGGAAGGGTTAAGCATTTGCCCGCTCGCCCTCTCCAGTGTCATGGATGTTGGCGATACGGCCATATGCGGGCGTCGTGCCCTGGTCGCGTGGACAACAGCGCAAGCTGCTACAGGTGCGGCCAAATGGGACACGTCGCCCGCGAGTGCGCCAACCAGGACCACTGCCTAGTCTGTGCGCAGACGGGGCGTAACTTGGGTCAGCGCATGGGCGGCCCATCCTGCCAGACGGTGGGCCTGAAGACGCGGGCGGAGAGAGCCCGCAGGGGGAAGAAGGGTGTAGGGCGGAGGGAGCAGAAGGTTCCCACCGACATCGCCCGCCAAAGGGACGCCAGAACCCCCATAAGGGAGCAGCAATATCCCTCTCGCGGAGGAGGAGATGGGGGCCGTGTTGCCCACTCCACCCTCCGCAGAGGAGGTGCCGTGTGTATCCGGTGGTGATGACGTAATCGTCATCTCGGACACACAGGGCGTTGTTGAGGAGACTTCCAGAGCTGCA
>NW_014555035.1:350-9405 GCF_001313825.1 Dinoponera quadriceps | reverse complement strand
GCGTGAGATGGGGGGAAGCCTATGGCCCCCCCCCCCCCCTGGAAGACGGCCAAGGACGCGAGGTGGCGGAAGACCACTAGCTCCTCAAGGTGGGGCCGAACACCAGGCCCCACTATTTTTAAGTGGTAGGAGGAACCCGACCGACTTTAGCCTTATGCTCGTCGGGAGGGTCTGGGGGTGGAAATAACATTGTCTCCCCCCGAAAAAGGTATATGCGCTCCTTCTGGAGGGCAAGGCCGCTGAGGGACCACCGGTCTTCGGGGTGGTCACTCGTACATATCGCGGCTGAGGATGTCAACGTAAAAAAAACTCGCCCAGCTTGGTTGCTGGGTACACAGTGATGCTAGTACCTGGCCCACCGGCCGTGGTTCTTGAGGTGTTCAGAAACGTGTTGGCACCACTCCCACGGTCGGGGGGACGGGAGTCCTGGCGACGAAGTGGGAAAGCCTCTCCCGTGCATTCCGGTTTCCAAGTCGGGGCGCGGTTATGCCTCCGCGATCGAGCGCGTCCCTAGGTGGTGGATAGGGGAACGCCCAACAAATATGTTGGATACCCGTAAATAACTCCTTCCGGGGGAGAATGAGCGGGCGCGGACCAAAAGGCGCTGGGGTTCCGAAAGTGGAGTGGTTCCACACCGGTATGGGATGGCGCCGTCAAATGCTCAACTGAGGAAGAATCCCTGGGACGGGCAAGTGGGAGCCGCCTTAAAAGCTCTCTTCCCTGGACTGACCGGGCCCGTTAGGCTTGGGTGCCACCGGTCTAGAAATTGGGGAGCCGCCGATAAAAGGGTTCCCCCCGGGAGAGAAACCGGGTAAGAAAATACTCAACATGAAAGGTTCCAGTAAGAAAAGGAATTCCGGCGCTCTCGAAGGCTTCGGAACCGGTGGTAGGCGGGGTAGCATCCCGGCTTCCTCCTCGTCGTCATCATACGACGGGCGGGAGGCGGAGTTGCCGGCGAGCTCCGCCACTGATATTGTTATCGCTGAGGGCAATGGGAGTGGCGCATGTGCGTCTCCATCGGTGAGCCAAAGGGCTCTCACAGATAGTGGGACCACGGGCGGGAAGGCGTGGGATCTTGGTAGTTCCGGAAGGTCCGGGTCACCGAGCCCCGCTAGAGTTGAGGAGGAGGGGTGGTTATTCCGCCTTTTGGCGCGGCACTCCGCCGTGGAGTACAGAGGGACTTCGGCCTTCCTGAAAGCTGGAAAAGACACCTCGTTAACAGAGGCCATTGTGGCCTATACCGCCTGCGCTGGCCAGATAAATGATGAAGCAAGCCAATCGGTCCGATGTCCCTATCACGCTTTGTTATTAAATTATGCATTTATTAATTAGGATGAAACCTGATTTCAGGTAATATCGAATCTATAGGCTTAATTAACAAATTACAAAACGTTCCGATGCCTCTAGTATGATTTGTTATTAAATTATGCATTTGTTAATTAAGGAAAATCCTGATTTCAGGTAATATAGAAGCTTTAGGCCTAGTTAACAAATTACAAATCGATCCGACGGCCCTACCATGCTTTGTTATTAAAATATGCATTTTTTAAATAAGGTGAAACATGATTTCAGGTAATATCGGATCTTTAGGCTTTATTAACAAATTACAAAGCGTTCCGATGTCTCTAGCATGCTTTGTTATTTAATTATGCGTTTGTAAATTAAGGCGAATCCTGATTTCGGGCAATTACGAAGCTTTAAGCTTAATCAACAAATTACAAATTAATCAGATGGCTCTACCCTGCTTTGTTATTAAATTATGCGTTTGTTAATTAAGGCGAAACCAGATTTCGGTTGATATCGAAGATTNACGTGATCACGCTCTCGGCGGAAGCGCGTCACGTGCGTGTCGTAGCGATTGAATTGATAGAATGGAGCAAAGCGCCGATGAGCGACCCGACGGATGGTCGGTCGGGCCGCGGGGGAGGGTGACGGTGCTAGTGCGCCGTCACAGCTTAATTGTTAAAAATTATTTAATTTGTTAACTGAGATGATTCTTGATACTGATTTTGGTGTTTTCGCTTAATTGACAAATCAATAATCGCTTTGATGCTTTTATCCTGCAATAATTATTCGACGATGCATTTGATAATTAAGGGAAACTTATAATTTTGATTAATATAGGAATTTTGCGTTTGATTAACAATTTATAATTTGTTTGGAAATTAAGAATCGGGTCGGCTGTTAACTTTCGTATTTGTTCAACAATTGAAAAACTAACAATTTTATATGTTAACACATGTTAATTAGTTGTTGCATTTTAAATTGTAATTTATATTTAAGTTTGAAACCGAAACGAGGATTGAGAATCAATGCTGCGGTCAGGAAATGAGAGGCGCGAAATACGAACCGCGGCCAGCTCTCTCCATGGTCCGCGCTAGTTTTCTCCATAATCCGCGGTAGTCGATATAGCCGAGACCGTGGCGGACAGCAAGAGATCATTCTTGTATGTTAATTCAGTCAGTTCATACTGCGCATTCCGATATCCTATACCCTGATCTATATTTCTAAAACGGCTATTTTTTGGCTATTTCCTACGGATTTTTCTCAAACTTCCTCAACGTTCGGACTTAGTCTTCGAAAACTACTACACGCATTTATATACGTCTTTGGCTATTTCTGACGAACTTTCTCTATGCTCCTCCGACACTGAGAGAATATCTGAATATACAATTCTCCGCTACACCTACGATTGCATTCTCTTCTGAATTTCCTTTGTTTTCTTTTCTTTCCCTTTTCTTTTTTGATTTGGCGATTCGGACAGACACAACCTATCTTACGACGACTCAGCATCCTTTTATTAAGATTTCCTTTCATCCAGCGCAGACAACGAGATTTATTTTATAATTTTTCGTCTCCTCTTCGGTTCCGTAAAATTCACAGTGAATAAATCATGATTAATGGACATTCTAGACTCAGAATTTACACTCCTTCCTTCCGATATCGGGCCTCTCCCTCCTACAGTGGCGGATACATGATTGGAATGTCTCGACGACATCACATGATCAGCGGCTCCACCACCTACACCGGGGTCCCCGTCGCCGACACTTCCGCAGATCGACCCGCCAGCTGCTGTAAATCGCCGCTACCGGTTCTCTTTAACCACAGGGCTCCCTCGGGGAAGCTGCTGGTCAAACCAAGGTCGACCGGACGAGTCAGGGCACGCACCGAGCTCCGGAAGTCCCGATATTCCCTCTTCCTTTAACCCCATACTTCCTCATCCTCTCCCGAGGTGGTCCTAGGGAAGAGTGCTACACCCGCGGAGCACGAACCGTACGGCTCACCTTTTCCTGCCCTTTCCGCGAATTTCGTAGGGAAGAGTGCTACCCCCGCGAAGCACCAACCCTACGGTTCACCATCCCTTGTCTTTTCCGCAGGTTTCAGAGGGAAAAATGCTACCCTAGCGGAGCACCAACCCCCTGGCTCTTTGCACATCCCATCCACTGCTACGGTCGTGGGAAAGAGTGGTGTGTTGGCGTTGCTCGAATCTTACAATCCTCCAAGTCACCTCTCTCCCAGTGCAGTTGTGGGGAAGTACGCTTCTATTCGGCGGCGCTTTCTCTACCCATCACCTAATCGCTTCCTCTCCGGACTCGTTGCTGAGGGAGGCGATAAAAAGCCTGGACTGACTCTCCTAACGGCCAGCGCCCTGACGAATAGTCCGCCATCCCGGTCGGGGACACCCTCCGTCGCCGTCGAGGACAACTGGTCCAGGACAGCCACATCGGACATTCAGTCCGCATCTTCATTTGTCCAATTGCCTGTAGAAAATCTCATTCGGCCTGACAAAGGAGTTTGCAAGACCCGTATCCAAATAAAACGGCTGCCGTATCCAAATAAAACGGCTCCATCGCGATCTTTGGGGTACCACTCAGTTTACCGATGTGGATCTCGATCGCAATCTGCCTAAACTAAACCGTCCGTTGCCTGCAATATAGTCCATCACCAGACTGCCGTTCAAGATCCGACTAGTAGAGTGGAAGCTGAGATAAATCACAGACCCGCGCCGGTCATTTACAGTGCACAGAATGCCGAGGTTGCTTACTGCGTACCCCTCATAACAATCTCCCTTCCACCCGTTGTCTATCCGGCCTATATACCTCTCCAAGATCCTCGGTTTCATATATACATCGCGAGACAGGTAGAGGTATTATATTTACCCTTATGTTATATATTATATATACCCTTATGTTAGATGTTATATATTATATATACCCTTTGCCCAACAAGTCTGTGGCGTATTTTGTCCCGCTCTCCAGCGTCTCTGACGGTCCCCTCCACCCCAATCTCGTATAAAGCGGCCTTGCCGACTGACACAAAATGGGGAAAAATTTCATTCTCGTTACAATTTAAGGGCATTGTACCCTTTGAGACGTAACACTAAATTCTAAATCACGAAAGACTTAACTATTGAAACGAAACATTTAATTCTAATTAAGGCGCTCTAGAAACATTGCTTATAAATACCCTCAGTCTACCATACCTGCTTCCCCTCTCTGGCTGCTCACCTCGGAGTTCGAGTTCGCTGAAACATCCTTATTAATTTTGCTAAGCAGATAGCTCGCCTAGGAGCAGAGCCTGCTATCCTTGTCAAACTCGCTTCGCAGACAGCTCGCCCAGGAGCTGAGCCTGCTATCCTTGTCCGCAGCGCACATTTACACGTGGCCGCTCGCCTAGGAGCTGAGTTAGTCATCGTGAGTATAACCTGGAGAGCCTTACTTAGAATTAAAGAGAAAATTAAATATTAATATAGAATGCACCTATTGCTAGATGCCTCGAAAAAGACGACGAAGAGGACGTAAAATTAGAGAAAAGAGAGCTCGTATAGCTGCCAAACTCAGGAGACCAAGAATTATCTCCGGACAAGCAGGACGCGTAAGCTACAGGGGGATCTTTCTCTATCGGAGTCTGGCTCAAAATGCCTCCTACTGAGAAGCCGGACGCGTCGGTAGTTACGATGAAAGGTTCAGAAAAGTTTGGGTACTGTAACAGAGGATCTGCGAATAATGCGTCTCTTAGTTGTACAAAGGCCGTGTTACATCCTCGCTCGGCCGAGGCTGCTACAGTACTCGGGCAGGTGGAGCGGGAAGAAGATTGAGATACTTTTTTTTCGGGTCGTCAGGCTTGTGCAGCCCTACCTTGGGATACACGCTAATGGAATGTCCGCAACGCTTTTTATCGTGGTTTAATAAAATATTATCGTTGCGACTTACCTGTGATGGCTTGCTTCAATCTAAGGTGATCACCTCGGGTGTGCTGCTCGTGGTGGTGATCTTCAGGCCTTTGGAAAGCTGCTCGGGTGTGGCTCCGCCGTAGTGTTGGTGAAGTAGCTCAGCACGAATTTGTATTAACATGTACCGGTCACGTCGCGGGTCACTCGCGGGAATATTTAGCTGCGGTAGGTTCGGATATTCAATCGAGATCGACACCAGGCGATACGGCACGAATTGACTTGTGGCATATGTTGGTCGCGCCAGCCCGATCAAAGCGCTGTCGCGGGCACTGACAGGAGGGTGGAGTTTAGCGTAAAGTCTACGGAACTGTACCTTACGTCCGACACGACGTGGTCTGCCCATGTGCGCAGTCAATTCGTGTTGCGTGGGAAAGAAGGAGATATTCGGCGACAGTGATTCTTGAAAAGGATAGAGAGCACAGAGCGGCTCTAATTATATCCTTCGAATGATTCACGAATCCCGTTACTTAGGGATGAAAGGGAGATTCGGTGACGGTGATCCTTAAGAATGGTAGAGAGCACAGGTCGGCTCTAATTCCACGCTCCGAAGGAATCACAAGTTGCGGCTCCTGAGCTTTCAACAATCGAAAACGCTAACAGCGAGCACAGGGCGGCTCTATTACTGCAAGCGGTTCAGTGGTTCTATGTCCGGGTGAATATATTATTCAAGGCGCGGGTACACGTACGACGAGCACAAGACGGCTCTAATATCGCCGGCACTTCGCTACCTGAGTCGCCGAGGAACAATAGGATTCCTTTTAGCACAGGTCTCGGTGGCGGATGACGCAGCACTCGATACTACGATTGCGTTATGCACAGAGCCACGTGGACTTAGGAGAATTGGAATAATAAGAATGTTAATACTCGCGTGGTCTTTTTATAGAAAATAATATATTGAAACTATTCAAAGGTTACAATTGATGCTGACAAATACTCGGCGATCAAGTAAAACGTGGTTGTATGTATTTCGGACTAATATTATATTAATACACAGTGCGGTATTACGAATTCAAAGATTACAATTTAGAATATATAAATAAATCTAAATTCTAGAATTTGACTTACAACAAGAAATAGGACTTACGCTAGACCCTACTCAGGAGGGATGGAAATAGTGACGCGCGGCGCGAGCAGGTGGCTGTACTAGACGAGTTTGGGGAGCGCCAGGAGAGCTCGAGACCAGAACGGGTTGAATGCGGCGGATGAACTGAACTGCAGAGGTGCTCGCAGGAACCTCTTGGGTTGGCCACCCAAGTGTTCCTTTAACTTGGGGAACAAATGATAATCACTATGCGCGAGGTCCGGACTGTAAGTTGGGTGGGGCATGACAGTCCACCCTAAGTGTGTCAAAAGTTCCTGCGTTTGACGGGAGACGTGAGGTCGTGCGTTGTCGTGAAGCAGCATTATACCGGCTGTCATTCGTCCTCGCCGGCGGTTCTGGATAGCTCGCCTGAGTTTTCTCAGGGTGGCCAACGCTTCTGGAGCGACGATGAAGTCAAAGAAGAGTTGAAATGCTTCCTCAACGGGTTTGCGGCCGAGTTCTACGACATTGGGATACAGAAATTGGAGCACCATCTACAAAAATGTGTAGAAAAAGATGGCGATTATGTAGAAAAATAGAGCAAAATTTCATCTTTCTAACGATGTAAATTTCTATAAGAATATACAATGTTGTCTATTTGTAAAATTGATGGGAACCTTATTTCTGGATCAACCCTCGTAAAAGCCAAAGAGTACTGTGACTCAAATGAACTAAGCACGAGTAATAGGCTAAAGGCGAATAAAAGAATAATGGTTCGAAGGCTGCGGGCGGGTTTATATACATTTTGGCGACAAAGGCTGAGATGGCACCCGGGTGGGGGTTCGCGCTTTGGTAAATATCAAAGAAGATCGGGGCAGTGCCATTTATGAATAACAATGATAAATACTGCCCGAGTAACTTGAGATTTATTCGGGATGTTTTAGTTATGCCGGGCTGCTAGAGAGTTCTAAGAATCTTGAAGTATGTCCGGTCGTTTAAGATAGCGCGTGATAATTTATTTATTTTTCAACTCGAATCTCTAATAATTTGATACGTTCAACATTCAGTATTGTGTCTCCTAAATAATTTTTAATAATGAATGCTCTTTCATTGTGAGCTTGCTTATGGTGCGGTGAATTCCAGTATCCTTGTGATATTTAATATTGTGCGAATAACGGCAATAATTAATAATAATATACGAGGGTGGTTTAATAAGTACCCTTGTTAGACGACACAGGGCGTTCCTGAGGGAAGTTGATGTTTTCATAGTGTGCTGTCGTCTATCAAACAACGGCAAAACAAATTGCAGACTGATTGATATGTTAGTTTGAATTTGGCAGCCATTTGAGTAAGACGTGTTTCGTGATTTTCGCTGGAAGATGGAAGAAGAGCAGTATCGTTCGTTAATTCGCTTTTTGATTTTAGATGGGAAAAAATGCGAGGAGATAAAAGCAAAGTTGTATGCTGTTTATGGGGACACTTCGCCATCTATGACCACAGTTAGATATTGGTTCAACGAATTTAAACGTGGGCGAACATCCGTTTTTGATGAGGAGCGACCAGGACGCCCGGCAGACGTGTTTACCGAGGAAATCATTCAAAAAGTCCAAGACATGATTCTCGCTGATCGACGAACGAAAGTGCGCGAAGTAGCAAAGGCCGTAGGTGTGTCGACCGGAACGGCAATTAATATTTTACATGATAAGTTGGCGATGAAAAAATTGTCGGCCCGATGGGTGCCGCGATTGCTCACGGTGGCCAACAAGCGGATGCGGAGTTGTCGCCGCCAAACTGAATTGCATTATGAATTGCTACCGCAACCCCCGAATTCACCCGATCTGACTCCCTGCGACTTTTTCTTGTTCCCTAACATGAAGAAATGGCTCACTGGAAAAAAATTTAGCTCAAACAAGGAAGTCATCACCGAGACAGAGGCGTATTTTGGAGAGTTCGACAAATCCTATTTTTTGGAGGAGTTAAAGAAATGGCAGGAACGTTGGGAGAAGTGTATCTTTCTAAAAGGGGACTATGTTGAAAAATAAAAAAAAATTTTTTGAAAAAATGGTGTCTTCTTTTCTAACACCGGTACTTATTGAACCGCGTATATACGGTTATACGTATATACGGTTATACGTATCGCCTATAGAATAAAGCAGTGTGTGAAAGGTAATAATAATGAGTGTGTGTGTGTCGAGCGCTCTTAAATAATAATTATAATGTAAATAATATTGTGTGGCTGTGTGCGTTATTAGTTACATTAAATTGTTTCTTGTATGACGGCGGTGTTAAATAATGAAGAAAAATATTTTTGTATGCGGTGGCGATGTATATTTACATATATATATAATAACTTTTAATTTTAACGCCACTTAGTGCCACGTCAGTCACGGGTGCGTGACGTTATGCATGCTTCTTACGGTGTATCTGTGTGTAGTAGTGAGCGCGCGAGGATGCGTCATCGCTGGTGAGACTTTTAATTCTGTAATACAGGGTGCGTCAGGTATTTGAGGACATTGTAACTTAAAAGCTAAAATTTGTATATTTTTTAGAAAACTTGTTTTATTTTAATGAAACTTTTACAGCAAAGTAAGTGGCCCATGGGCTATACAGTTATTCTATAAAATCTCCTTCAGCGGCAATAATAGCTTCAATTCTCTGCCGAAAACGTTTGCATGCTCGAATCAAATGATCCTCGTTTATATACGTCATTACTCTGGTAATAGCTGCTCTGAGGGAATCAAGCGTATTATGGGGATGTTTATTGGTCTCCCATTCAACAACGCCCCATACATAATAATCTA
>NW_014555035.1:0-273 GCF_001313825.1 Dinoponera quadriceps | reverse complement strand
GGAGCAGAGTCCTGTTGGAATACATATGCCTTCCCACCACTCACGCTGTCTATCCAAGGCTTCACAACTGTTTCCAAAGCCTCAACGTAGGCAGCGGCATTCACCCGAAGTCATTGAGGAAAGAAATGGGGTGGCATGACGTGTCCCTCATTGCTCACTACCCCCAAAACTATGACAGTTGCCGGAAACTTTGTGTGCATTACACGAAGAACATCTGAAGGATGTGCACAGAGCCATCTATCATTTCATCGGTTTATTTTTTGATCCTGATAA
>NW_014555034.1:0-304 GCF_001313825.1 Dinoponera quadriceps | reverse complement strand
AAATAGACGTGGTACAGTGGAATTTATCCAGGAGCTGTCATTTTGAAAAAAGGTTTCAATAAATTCATTACTACACGAGAACCTAATGCGCATTTAGCTGATTTTTTTCCTACTACAGAATTTTTTCCGCAATATAAATCGACATTCAATAAATATCCATCTGTAGTGCAAAGACCCCAAAATTTAAGTCCAAATCGCTTAGGTTTTCCACGTATAAATTGCTTCAATGAAGGTTTAGCATTTGATTTGGCCAATATTTCATCTACCGACAGAGCAGTTCTCCAGAAACCAAACTTCAGAATAT
>NW_014555033.1:12872-16921 GCF_001313825.1 Dinoponera quadriceps | reverse complement strand
CTTTTACTCACAAACTCCGCATGCACTTTTGCACTCACCCAATAACACTTTTTTTTATAAGTTTCACAACGCATCTCGTGTCCAGTAAGAGAATTTGTTTCTTAGTTATTCTCAGAAGATACATTCTCCTCCTTGAATATGAGATACTTTCTCCTCCTTCGATACGAGATGCATTACGAAACTCATAAAAAAAGTGTTGTAACCTTTCTGTCCATTGTACGTTACGATCTGATATTCTTTTATCATTTCATGAAAAATTATTTCTTTCAACGCAAAAAAACTACAAATACAGATGCTTTTTTCCACTTTGTCACAAATTTTAGTATTCACAGCAATACAATTCTTACCTTAAGGCTCCTAGGTTCTCGCTATAGCTATCCTTTTTTTCAGAAACGAGAAATCGGATCGAAATATATTATGGTATACGTGGGGATAAAAGACTACGGACAAAACGACACTCGTGATCGATTCGGCACATTTGTAAAAATATCCAGACGCTTTCATTTAATCTCAACAATCAATAAATAGCTGAAAATTAGTGCAACGTGCAACTTACGTTTTTAACCTGTCTTTTCTCATGATCTCTGTTACGTTAATTTTACGATTATTTATTGATTGTTTAGGTTAAAGAAAAGGTTAAAGAAAAGCATTCAAACATTTGTACAAGTAGTATGTTGTACAAGTAGTATGTTGAATCGATCACGAGTTTTGCATATATTTTGTGCATATATTCTTTTATGTCCATATGTACCCCCAGTAAGCGAAAAATCATTACTGCGATATTATTACAACAATGTTCAATAACATGTAATGTTTTCAAATACGTCGTATTTAATGTTATAAAATGTAATGTAATGTTTTTAAATCGTCGTATTTAATGTTATGTACAACATCATTATGAACAAACTTTGACACTGATTTGGAGATTTCGATAATATTGAAATGGGAATGTCCTAACGTTGCAAATAACGTTGCACTAAAGTTTTTCTATCATTCCCATAATGTTTTAGAAATAATATTGATAAAATAATAAAATTTAAACATATTGTTACGTCCTGCGTGCCTCGCGAACAACGAGTCTTTTTTGATTGGAAAACAGACGCATTTGGACAAACGCTACCTGGAAATAAAAACTATAACGTAACATAGCTAAAGAGGCCAATCAAATGCGGAAATGTTGGGCCGTCGATAAAACTTAGATTCAAAAGTTAATTATAAGATCACGATAACACGCCATCAAATACGTCATGTGTTTCCCAACGCGTCTATTATACGAATAACATAAAAAAAAGTGATCCCCCTTTTCGCCTTCACGTGAGGTACATAGTCTAAGTGGTCAACAGGATTCAGGCCCTTCAATAGGATTTAGATCTAAAGATTATTTATGAAATCCCGATAATGTCAAGTATTTTCCAAACCATCCGTTTCACAAACTGTATTAGGAAACTTCCCAATCTCCCACATCTCTCTTCCACGAAAATTGTCCTCGTTGGCAATCGTCATCTGCCACTCCCAAAATTCTCCCTATAAAAACACTACTCTCTTACCGCCGACACACACACTACTTCTAACTCTCTATATCAGCCGGAATCAATCTCGTATCGAACTATCTCTCTGAGTCTATCGCGATACTCCATGGTATTTCTTTAGCAGACCTCGCTAATTATTAAAATCTCTCGGCTCGACACTTCGGTATAGTGCTCCGATATAATCGTCGCGAGTGCATCTGCCATCCAGCCATTTCGTCCACAAGTTGAGCAACGAGACGACAGCTCAAGTTAGCCCTCGTTCCTAAGGATCTCAGTAATCCGGTACACCACGATCAACGAACCCATGTTCTACATATTAGTCACCACAATCCATCCACCTAAATTGTAAGTCTCTATTTCATATTTAAACATGACTTTTAATAATTTCAATCCAATCTCCAATCCTACTTCACTCCTTAAACATATACACTGCATAATTATTATCTTCCTTCCTTGTGTTATATAATGTTGTTTTTCTCACCATACCGATATGTTAAACATTCTTATCACGTTAAATCCAATTGTATTACATTAAGTTACACGGATTACTTTTTACTTAATCTTACTATAATCTTCATCTTTTATTTGCATTATTCTAATAATGCTGATTTATAAAAGTTTCTTTAGTGTTAACCCATATTTCTCATTGTTTAACTTTAACTAACCGTTTCATCTTTTAAATATTGTATCTTTTACAATGACTTTTCTCATCAATTTATCACTATTATTAATCCATATGAGAACCAAATTATGTTATTAATATAATTAATAAACTGTTTTATTCAAAATGCTCTAAATTTAACCAAGTTGTTACAATTATTCATTCATTTCCTTTCAATTACTTCAATCTGAATTCCCCTTTCAACACTCTCATCATATCCCAGGTAAAGAGATTAAGTTCTTTGATCTAAATAAAGGACCACCTAAAAACGTATATTCTACGATCGGAGTAAATGGGCCTTTCCGGACTTTGATCTGATCTGCGGACCTGCCAGTACATTTAGGCCTGGCGAGTGCACGAGTATGCGATGTTTGTTGCGTACATTCTCTTCCAGGGCGTAACATTATCAATGATACCTATGAATACCGCTACGAGCTCTGGCCCCCTATTCTCAAATATGGTTGCATATACGTAAATAATTACTTTAAGATATGCCCGCGTATGATACATATACGCAACTATTTCAAAAATAGGGGCCGTGCTAATGACCTTACTAACTGACCAAAGCGATACATATATTAAGTATGTCTTGCATACTTTCGTGCTAAAAGTATTATCTTTATTGCTCATTGCCGAAAGAAGATAGAATGATGCTTTTAACACTAAAGCGTGCAAGATGAACTTAGCCATAAGAACATGCAGCTGCTGATTATTGCGATTATCTATACAATAACAAGATTATACTTCTTATCTCGATCATCACACACGCAATTTCTCAAAATAACATGACAGACAGCGAGATTCGAACTGCGACCGTACTTTTTAGATTCGGTCCGTCCGAATCGCCGGTGCAAAGCCGCTAAACCGGCTAAGCCGCTAAAGCCGGCAAACCCGGAACGCGAGAGTGACTTCTGATCACTAATTAACTCCTCAAAAGAAGAATAGGCGCCAGATGCGCACAAGTCGCACCCACGAAACGAAAAAGCGGTCGACGAAGCCTTTCCGCGCTTCGGACCCGATAATTCTTTCTCGCGATCTAAGTTCGTCCCGAACGGAACCGGTAGCTCTTGCGTAGATTAAGTCGGAGGCGGGGTAGTTCGTAAGGTCACGCCAGGATAGATCAACGAAAACTAGACCAGCAATTTCGGCAATGCAGTGTGCGCCTTTATTTGGCTCAACGATTTCGATAACAGAATATTCTCAAACGGTAGCGCCTCGCGATATACAATTGTTAATCTTCGCCCGGACCGCGGCGAACTCGCGATGTCCGCCGGTAGCTTGACTGGCCCTTCGAGCGGCAGCCGAGCCAAGATGGAGGGGATGGCACATCACGTTATACCCGCGGGGGCGATCCCCCCGGTACGACCCCGACACAACCATCGACGGATATTATTTAACACGTTGAGCGCGGCGCCGATTTTGCTATCCTTTCCGCTCAGGCGGCAGCGAGCGAGTACTTGATGCCGAGCGCTCAAGAGGTTTTTGGGATAGAGAGTATGAACAGAAGATTACTTTGTTTCACTTTACTGTGGGATGGTGCAGCCAATACATAAGTATACAAATTATAAACAGAAGATAATGGGAAGGGGAACGGCAAGAAGTTGACCTCCAAGAGACGATCAATCTTATTGTAATATGTGCAAATCTCATCCACACCTTTGCTTAAAATGTTTTAATAAACTCCATTAAAATTATAACATTAATTTTTTAACCCTTGACAATGCCGATTTCACGCACCAATGTCGTCCAAACGAAAAGTTCACTGTCAGTCCTCAGGAAGTGACGCTGCCTGAACGAAAAGTGTACTGTCAGTCCCCAGGGACCGACGCCGCTTGAACGAAAAGTTCACTGTCAGTCCC
>NW_014555033.1:9360-12775 GCF_001313825.1 Dinoponera quadriceps | reverse complement strand
GGGGGGGGGGGGGGGGGGGGGGGGGGCTGTACGGCGGTTGGCCGAACGAACGACCCACGCGATACACTACACTTGTAAATGCAGATGGGCGGCCTTATAATCTCGGGCTCTTGGCGACTGGCTCCTGGAGATGCTCGTCCTCCTCATGTGGTGCGTCCTCTCGCCTTCTCTCAGTCTCTCTCTCTCTCGCCCTAACGCTCTCTCCTCCACTGACCCTGGCTCTCTCTCTCTCTCTCTCTCTCTCCTTCTCAGTCGCACAACGATTTTCTCTCTACTACCACTGTCATTCGCCAAGCGTCAAAAAAGCTCTCATCCGTCGGGGGACCTGCTGATTTCAAGCAAGTCTCCCCTTCTTTATGGCTCAGAAATCCGCCCCTCCTCGACAGCCGGATGTTTGCCGACGATGGCCGATTTGCTTCCTTGGCCCTGGCGTCTCACCTCCTGCCTCGGTAGCTCGGCACGATGCTTCGGCTCCAGTTTGTGATTCGCCCTTGAGCGCGTTCTTGGCTCGCCGGCTTTACCGCTGTACAAGGGACGGAACACGACAGCCTAGGCGGTGCCGATAGCGGCGCTTCGACATCCGAAAAAGAAAAAAGAGCAAGGCGAGGCACCTGGGGGTCCAGCTGCATCTTCGGGCGGCCTCCGTTCCTCCACCCGGCGGGTGGTACCTCGTCTGCCTCCTCGTCTTCTTCTCGCCGCCATCCGGAGCGGGGCTCTACATTTTAGGGGACGCGGAGCTCGCCTCCACCATCCCCGCGCGCCCGAGGCGTGTGTGTCACAAACAAAAAAATCTCTCCGCTTCAAATATGCGCTCGCTAGGAGCGCACCGCCCTACCAACGATAGGGCCTTCTCGGAGGCGTCCGCGTCCTGTGACAGGCGCTCAAAGCTGCCACGTCACAGAACATATTAGAATAATACAAAAAATAATATAACAACAGAAAATCAATATTTTACCAACGTTATTTCTAAGTCCAAATTATAAACAATTTTGAACTGTTGCATTGACTTCAAATAAATGTCAAAGTAATATTTAAAAAATATTTCCTAATATAATGTTTTTAAAATATTTTAACAATATTCATAAAAACCGTATTTAAAAATAACATTTTAAAAATATATATGTAATATTATTAAGAAACATCGAAAAAAAATACATAAAATCAATATTTCTAAACGTTAACTTGCTTACTGGGCCGTAATATATTTTAGCATATGATTTCTCGCTTCTGACGTCATCAAACAAGAACAGTCGAAGTGAGAACACAGGGATCTTAAATTCTACAGTGAATTCTTACAGGAGAAAATGCAGAATAATATTACATTTCGCTGAGATGTCAAAAGATACTGTTTTTGATAGTGAGTAGAACCATGGCATCACACGGAATAACTGCTGGCAAAATCATACCTTTATCAGTTGAAAGTTTTGGCAACATAAATATATCAATTTTTTGTTTTTTATAGGAATGGAATTCACATAAATGTAGCATACTACAGACACTTGACAGACACTAATTCGGACACTTGAAAGCATATAGTTAATAAATCCTCTTTTATATTCATAACCCTGTTGAATGAAAATTCTTCTTTTTAACCTAAACGGTACATAATATCCTATGGACATGTTATGAATATCCTGTAAATGTCCTTAGAATATCAGGACGTCCTCAGAATATCCTCACAACGTCCCTAGGAGATTTGTGTTGTCTGGGAAATTTGATTTTCTCTAAAAATTGATCTTTTCAGAGAAAGTAAGATATTTTTTTAGAAGTTTTCAGAAAAATTCCGAACTTTTTCCTGCATTAATCAAATTTTCTCTTTTGTACTAAAATAATGAAAATGTTCAACAAACTCTGAAATTCTCTTTATATATAACAGAATTTCTCGAAAAACTTCATATTCGTTAAAAAATTCAGAGATTTTCAGAATATTTTAAGTTTTTCAGAAAAAGTAAGAAATAAAATATTTTTTTTAAGAAAACATTTTTTCCTTTAATCTTCTTTGGTCTAATATTTTTCATACAAAAATGGACCTTTTACGTTAAAATTATATTTTCCGTATTTTTTTATGAAATGAAAGTTTGTGAAAAATGTTAATGATTCATACTTTTTTTTTTGAAATTATAATTTCTTATAAAATTCCTTGCATTGATGGATGGATACCCGGATACCTATTTCAAATTAAATATTATAATTTTTTTCTATGTTTTTAAGCGAATTTTGTTATGACGCTTCAGATCCACATTCTTCGAGTAAAACAGAATTTTGTTGCACCAATTTGATGTTTTTATCTTTTTTCATAGCAAGTATCCAATACATTGGCTTAAGGGGGTCATCCCGTGTGACGGCTTCAAAAAATCGATTTTTTTTTTTTGCATAAATCTAATCTAGAGCATGCATAGAATATACTGGCAAAGTAATTTTGGCAAAGGATTTTTTTAACTGGTGCCCATGATTTTTCGAAAACGGTTTAATGGATTTAAATAAAATTTTAATAGTACATTCAGCACATGTGTGGCTATCGTGGGAACTAGAATTTTTAAAAAATATTGAACCGTTTTCTGTCCGCATAAAAAAATAGTCGCAAAAAATCATGCTATTTTCAGTTATAATTTTTAAAAACATGCGAAAAATTGAATTTTTAATATTTTCAAAAAATCCTATTTTCCACGATAGCCACACATGTGCTGAATCTACCATTAAAATTTTATTTAAATCCATTGAACCGTTTTCGAAAAATCATGGGCACCAATTGCACCAGTTAAAAAAATCCAGTTTTAAGAAAAAACGCGTTAGAAATAGCTCTAGATTAGATTTATGCAAAAAAAAATCGATGTTTTGAAGCCGTCACACGGGATGACCCCCTTAACGGTAAAAATTTATCCATTGACACAAGGGTTAATTTTATATGTAATGGATATTATATTTTATAAATATATAAGTTACATATGTAATGTAGATAAAAATAAAAAATATTGTGACTATATTTTTTGTAGAATAATTCTTCCAGTTTCTTAGAAAAAGAGAAAAAATTAAGTATTTATTTAAATATATCGTTGTAAAATTTTCAGAGAATTTAAATAAAATATGCTCTAGAAATATTAATAAAAGTTTGAACATTTCATTGTAATTCAGAATAATTTTGAATAATTCAGAGTATTTTTAAATAATTCTGAGAAAGTAAGATAAAATAATTCCAACTAATTCTTAACTTCTGCGTATTTATAATGATAAATTCTAATCATATATTTTTTTCAGAAAAATTCTGTATTTTGCAAGAAATACTTAAAGAAAATAAAAAAATTTCGGAAAATATCAGAAAATAAAGATTTTTAGAAAAAAACTTTTTCAGATTTAATGAGGAACATATTTTTTCTAATTTTTTCTATATTTTTCTAAAAGTGTTCCAATTTATAGA
>NW_014555033.1:0-8029 GCF_001313825.1 Dinoponera quadriceps | reverse complement strand
TAAATATTGTTCTTTATACATACCTTATAGATTTTAATCAAAGTTTTTGTTGCACATGACAAATATGACATAGAATCTTTATGACTTCTTGTATATTTCACTGTAAAGTTATCTTGCACTAAACAATTCACAGAAGCTTGCAACAATGATGGAAGTGGTATAGAAAATCGGGCATTCTTATCCATACTTTCTACTATATATATAAGATTCTCAATACCAGATTGTTTCAGTCGAAACTAAAATATAAAATAAAAATATAAGAACATGATTATGTATATAAATACATATAAAATGTATATATAATATACTATATATACTATATATAATATTATATATAAACATGGAGTCAAGAAAAGTTTGCAAAAAGATAGAATTATATCTATAAAATACCTTTTGTTCATAGAACCTTCCATCTATAATACTTGCACTTAAATCATCCATTCGCTTTCTTTCAACTATATAAGGTAAAATCAATTCATCATTAGTCTTTCTACACTTTGCAATCCATGCAAAATCACCAACTTTCAAACAACGCACTTCAAACATCACATCAAGTTGTGTTAGTTCTATAAGTGTAGAATCATATTGAGACTTTCCTTTTCCACTGAAACATACTTTATATAATTAACAAGAAAAACTCAAGAAGATATGCAACACTTTGCATTTTGTTATCATACAAAGTGATTAAATCATACAAGTGATTATATAAATAACAATAAATACAAAAAATGGAAAAAATTCATGAGTTGCATATCATGATTTCTCTTTGTAAGAAATTTTTGCAGTTGGAATATAAATCAACTATTCTGTACTCACCCACAAGTTTCTTGAGTATCCACTAGTAATATAATATCAAAAGTATTGGGTTCGAAATGAATCTGCCTGTCAACTTGCCTCGATGCTATTTCATTGGCACTTACTAATCCCTTCGAGATATTTTTCTTAATGTTCTTAGCTTGTCTAACCATCACTGTTTTTTCTTGTATTTCATTTCCGATTGTCCGATCTTCCTTTGTCTTTTCCGATATAATGGCGTATTTTTCGTCATTACTGACTGCGGCAACATCAATCACGTTATCGGACTCTTGTTTCCTGTGCTCCTCTAATTTTCTCTCCAGCATCGAGCATAACTTTGTGCCGAAATGCTGCAAAATTATACAATCTCTACCAGATTCCAATGGCAATGGATACTTCCTCAACGAGTGCAATGCCTTCGCGAAGTGATTCCGTAGGTCAGATTTTCGGAGCACTGCTTCGTTCCTCCATTCTTCTAACCAAATCTCGAATAACCTATTTGGCCTGTCTGGCACAATCTTTACTCTCTTCATACTCAATACGTGAGCCCAGTGTCGTTAACTAAGGTCAGTTTATCGCGGATACACATCAGAACCAAAGCGGCATCGGCACATACGAGATATTAACACTTTACCGACCGGTAGCGGTTCGAACATCCTATGCCCTTTTCACCGGCCACTCAGCCGCAGATCATCCGAGACACCGGCTTGCTGCTTGCTACTTGTCAGTCTAACTTAACCAAATCTAACGGAAAAAACAAAAGTCGATTAATCGACGACCGGTCGTTAAGCGCTGTGGAATAATCGACGGCCGGTCGATAAGCGCTGAGAACAAAACGTCGATTAATCGACGGCCGGTCGGTAAAGTGTTAAGTAGGATCGAGGAGACGCTGTTTAGCGCTACTGCGTCATTCTATCTTTATTACTCTTTATATGTACACAAGGATAGAATGATGCGATAGCGCTAAATAGCAGACTCCAGTCTTACCGACATTCAGTAGCAAGTATCTGCAGTTTTTTTTTTTAATAATTTATTACTAGACTTGCGTGTGTATCATCTCACATTCTTGGTCGATTTTTTAAAAATTCTTATAAGTTTAAATCATCTCTCGAGACATTTGGTTTTTTTACTCAATAACATTTATAAACAACGGTGACATAACCTCATTGTATTCATGGGTTAGGTAACACCTGCTTTTAAACGTAAAGTCGTCAATTAAAAAATATGATTGAGCCAAGTCAAGAAAACAGCCAGGGTGGTTTGCGTGTGGATGGTAGACGAGCATTAGAATTACGACAAATCCGTGTACGAATGGGAGTATTCGGACAAGCTGATGGCAGCGCGTATATAGAGCATGGCAACACGAAAATTCTAGCCGCGGTATATGGTCCTCATCAGGTACAAATTACTTTTAAATATATCACTCGTGAATACTCGAGAAGTATGTTAATTATTTGGTTCTCTGCTCTAAGAACAAATACATCTTTCATATTAAATATCTTATGTTTAAGTATTAAAGTATACTATAATATCTGTGTATTTTTAATATCTGATTTAGCCGAGAAGCAATACAGCAAAGAACATCGCAAAAGCTCTTGTAAATTGTCAGTATAGCACGGCTGTATTCAGTTTTACCTCTGGTGAACGGAAACGAAAACCGAGAGGAGACTGGAAATCGCAAGAGAGATCGGTTCAATTACGCCATGCGATGGAAGCCATAATACATTTAGAATTATACCCACGTTCTCAAATCGACATCTTCGTAGAGGTTTTACAAGCCGACGGTAGTGATTATTGCGCGTCTGTAAATACAGCAACACTCGCATTGATTGATGCTGGAATCCCAATCAAGGTTGTTATCGGGAACATTTTTATATGATTAAAACTAGAGACTTTAGGTAACTTAATAAATATCTGATTACAGAATTATGCTATAGGCTGTACTGCGACTCTTATTAATACACCATCAACAGACGAAGAAGACAAGACATTAGCAGAAGGAGTATTAGATGCGAACTTTGTAGAGGAATGTTCACCAGGAGTTACTCTGTCTGTCGTCGCGTTACCGGGGACGAATAATGAGGATGAATTAAACGAGAATGGTTTAATCGTGGTAGCACATGGGGCAGGTCAAAGGTTACACTTATCACGTCTGGAAGTGCTCAAACAACGAGCATTACAAGGTTGTAGAGACATAAAGATTATACTGGATCAAGCTGTGAGACAACATTTAACTGCGAACCTACTTCCATCTTTTCTGCAAAACTCACTCGAGTAGAAAATACAACGTGTGGGAAGTAATGTATCTTATAGTTCTATGAATAATCCTACACAATGTAATGTTTATTGCAAATTACAATTTAATAAAAAATAGTTTCTTTTATATTACTCACAATTATTTTAAACGTTTACGTTTATTTACATATTATTCTTTCTTGTCTTTCTCTAGTAAAGGAAAAAACTCTGATTTCCTTTTTATTTGCCTTTAATTCATTTTATCTTGAAATACTTCATGCATTCCTCTAAAAGTCACACTTTTGCGCCAGGATATCTCTCCATGATCATGCCAACTCCCTGTTAAGTACAAAAATATTACAAAATTTAAAAAAATAAAATGTATATAGAAGCTAATTGATAGTAAATCTTTGTAACTTTCATTCGAAATAATGTACTTTTAACTTGAATTTTACCTGTCCACCAGCAGCACAGGCCGCAATAAGACCGAACTGCTGATCCTCCTTTATGAGTCTATTAGCAGTGTGTGTCGCTAATCGTACTCCAGTAGCGGCAAACGGATGACCGAGCGACAAAGACCCACCCCATGCGTTCCATTTATTCAGATCCGGTACACCAACCTTCTCGCTCTTCTTGAGAAACTTTTGCGCAAACAAATCTGAATCTAACGCCTTCAAATTAGCGCAGATTTGTCCGGCGAACGCTTCGTGTATCTCCCACACTCCTATATTTTTTACATCTAATTTCGCTTTGTTCAGAATCTACAATATAATTTATAGAAATCTCTCAATGCCTACATAGCTCGACTTCGCGAGTAACAAAATCTCACATATTAATTCAATCAATGGCATGTTAACTAATAAAAACTGTATACCTTCGGTATTGCGTACGATGGACCAAGAAGTAACTGATCAACCGGATCTTGAGACACGTAAGTGAAGTTTCGCAAATACGCCTTGGGTTTCAAACCAAGTTGGAGAGCCTTCTCCTCGCTCATTATCAGGGCCGCAGAGGCGCCGTCGGTCAAGAAAGACGCGTTAGCGGCGGTGACTGTCCCGTACGGTTTCACGAATGCGGGTTTCAACTTTGCCAATTGCTCTTCCGTAGACACGCGAATACCGTTATCTTTGTCCACAACTTGATCGACACCTTGTACTACAAAATCGCAGAGCAAACAAATGTATTGGTTAAAACTAAGCATGTAAATAAATAAAAAAGGGACAAGAAGGCACTTAAAAGAACATTTGAAAGACATTTAAAAAATCAGACAGGGATTTAAAAAAGTTAAAAAGACCTTTAAAAGGCATCACATCCGACAGATTTCCCTCTTGTTGAGCTCGCGCGGCTAAAGTATGAGAGCGTAATGCGTAGTCGTCTTGTTCTTTGCGCGATACGCCAAAAGCCGCCGCCAATCGATCTCCGCTGTGTCCCATAGTTTCACCAGTTGAAAACTCAGCTACAGCTGGCAGCTATAGGCATAAATATAAAAAGTATAAAAGATACAGATGTCTAAATGTTGAAGATATCTAAAAAGCTTTTACATAGGATTAGTTTACACTGATTATTTGATATGCGTAACTTTCCATTAGATTATCTTGATATCGACAATGCATGTAAACGATAGCGTATCAAGCTGATACAATACGCATCAAGAAGATATACTAACTTGGCACAATATCAAGTTGATATCAAGATAATCTAATTAAAAGTTACTAGATAATATGTGTCAAATGATAGATAGATAATGTGTATCAAATGATCGGTGTAAATTAAACTGTACCTAAAAAATTCAAGTCTAATTTCCAAATTAAAGATTATATATTGATATGTGAAAGCACAAGTACAAAATTAAATCATTTTATTTCTGACATCAATTTTATAGTCTCATGTATAATTCAAACTTCATGATATAACTAAAATGGCTGCATCTCAAAAAGTAATAATTTCAGGACCTACGTTAGTTAAAAATTCTTTTATTAGTTTTCAAGTTAAAATAAGCTTACAAAATTTGTGACAGGACTCAGACTCATCCTGTTTTTCATTTTATATTACTTTTTTCAAGACAAAAAAATAACTTACATCAGGTACGAAATGAGCTGGTCTGATACTAGCGAGGAGGGTCAACTTGTTCATCATCGTTTTTGCCTTGTTAGCTTGCAACATCAAAGATCTCATGCGTCGGCTGTGTCTGATCGGAATATCAGACATAAACTCGACTCCTCCTGCCACAACAGCATCATAAACACCACAAGCAATCAAACCCATACCAGTAGTGATAGCTTGATTACTGCTAATGCATGCCATTGTTACTGTATGTGCAGGAGTATGTTCACTATATCCAGCGGCAAGAGCAGCTTCTCTTCCAATATTAGAAGTTCGCACTTCTTGCATTACTGTACCATATACGATATAATCAACTATCTCCTTGGGAAAGTCAATTTTCTTTTGCAGGCACCTAAAGTAGCAGATAACTATTTTTACGATTTTTTTGAAAAAATTGCAGCAAAAAGGAATATAAAATATATATCAGTGAAACTTTTATCAAACCTTATCATTCTCATAACCATCACCTTATTGATAATTAATGAAATCAAATACTATTTATTGCAACTTACACTAATGAGTGCCTTGCAAGATCATATGCTAGGAGATTCTTGTATTGAGTTCCAGATAATAAAAATGGTGTCCGTACTCCATCAACAAATACAATATTTTTGGAGCCATTGTTACTTTTTGTAGAATAGGCCTTGCTTGCAGATAGTCCAGAACAACGAACAAGGATTTCTGCTCAATAAAAATTCATAAATAAATAAAATATAATTGGAGATAATATAATAAAAATATGCAGAGCCATGTCCAATATATTTCAAGCATATATTAATTTTATCTGTCAAATTTATCAAAATTTATTATAAATATCATAAATATGTAATAGTGTATATGAGTGATATATTATATAAACATATATGTTTTGATTACATATAATTATACACAGCAATATGATAAAACAGAATATAATATAAATACAACAAAATATAATGTTAAAAAAATCCTACCACACTTAAAGTTAATATGAATAGTTTGATAATCTGCTACTTACATGGAATAATAGTTAACATATTAAAAACAAAATTTAGAAAGTTCGTAATACCCTGAAGGACTTTGTACCGTACTCTAGTTCGACCCACATTTGCTATATATAGTATTTAATAAATCGTAAAATAAAAGGTCGCTTTCTTTTTACCGTAATTAATTCCATGCTTTGCCACCAAACAATTCTTCAGTAAAGGGAACATTTTGAACTAAATATGATGATATTGAGCGTTTTTCGTTTTTAATCACGTTGAATTAGGTTTGTGTAGGACTCCAACACCGAGATACAACTTCCTACTGAACTGCGACTTGCAGAGGTTACAATGTTGGACTTTGATTCGTGATAGGTCCGGTCTTAGGTCTGGTCTCACAATCTCTAATTAACTTAACCGAATGGTTAAGTGTCAGCCATGATTGGTTATTTCTGGTCAGTTTTGCTTAACGACAAATGTGATTGCTCAATTCTAATAGAATAATCAGGATTAAGTTAATCTGAATATCTATAAAGTCCGTAACAGACTATGAATTAGGGACTGGGACTGCGGATTGAAAATCAAACAATGAAGTCACAGCAGGACTGGCTTAGGATCGTAAATCATTATCACACTATTGTTTTCTACCCATAGGGCGCAGAAATGCTTGCCGCACGACAAGAAGCGACGCGGCAGCCAATAAACTTTTAGTTCTTGTGGAAAAACGGCATGTTGATTGGCTACCGCGTCGCTTCTTGCCGCGCGACAAGTGTTATCGTATCCTATGGGCAGAAGCTATATGAATTGAAATTAAAAGATGAGTTTGGGTATCAGATTGGAACATGAAGCTCAACCAATCAACATTTTACACGCTACGATAGAAGTATAGATTGGAATTTAGACTGCATTCTATTTTCTTGATATTTTCACAATATAAGCCAATAGTCGCCGAATATGTCAATGGATCTAGTATGGACTGTGATATAATATTGTAACGTCCGGACTTATTTTGAAACATTAATAATATATTAGTATAGAGCGGAGGCCGACTTGTCTGATTTCAGATATTACTAGGTTAAGTATTCACCAGGTATAGATATTTTATCCCTATGTTACTAGATGTAAGTACGTGCGCATATGTATATTCCCGCACGTTAAATATTATAATTAAAATTATAACGCCGACAACGTGTCGTTAGAGAGTCTTAAAATCGATGGATCAACTATAGACAAGAGAAACTGTAATCTCTCAATGCGATAAGGCATCTCGTTGCTAACATAAACAGGAGCATGAAACCTAAATCCAAACACCACTCAGGACCAACACGGCGATATCGACACGGTGACATCATACCGATGGAATGAATTTCTTCCATCTCCACGACTCCATCAGCCAACCAGAAAACGACTCTCAGCGACAAAGCAACGTACAAAAACGCGCGCATTCGTTGAAAAGGCGATTCTTTTCTCGTAATTAGCTTTTGGTACTTGTGTACTTATATATTTTGGAATATATTAGTGGTAAAAATCGACTGTGTAGCAATTATTTTTGTCTACCCCTCATTTCTCGAACGTTGCGAAATCAAAATTGGAATCGCGGACCGCATCATCCCGCGTAGCGCCGGAACATCCGAGACCGAGCCAGGAGAACGAGCGGCTCTGATTTCTCACCAGATTCATCGATCGTTTCGCCAGACTCCGGAGACCCAAGGTAAACTCGGTGAAAAGCAGAGTGAAAAGCGGAGTCATTACTCTGTTGACCGCCCACGTAAGTCACTGATTTTACTACTTTCAAATTTCCCTATATAGTTATCTATCGTGGACGTAACAGGGGATATATAAGGTCTAGTAAAAAGTAATCCATTATTTTTGTATCAAATTGGAGGCTTTATTTAACATAGTTACAATGATCCGATTTAGGTAAAATATGCACC
>NW_014555032.1:0-991 GCF_001313825.1 Dinoponera quadriceps | reverse complement strand
ATTCTCGTTATGCCCTGGTTATTTGTATGTTACTTTTTGGCTATATTTATTAAACGCGGCGCATCACCCTTTGCCTTTTCACATGCACAGCAAACTGCCTCTTCTGTCTTTCGCAAGTTCAGCATTACTTATATCCAATGACTCCAATCGCTAAACTTTAAACCGTGTTCAAATTTATAACCTTAGTCACGACGAATGCTCGTTCTCAAACATAAAAACAACGGTCTACTAACATTTTTGACTCTGATTTTTCTGATAATAGTGTTCGAAATTTTTCGCTCGTCTCACAATAAACAAATGTGTAAACAGTCTATTTAATATTAGGTGTACAACTTTGCTCTCGCCGTTTTTTTTTTTTTGAAGCTTTATTGTAAAAAAATGGATATAAAGTTATAACTCAAAGTATTGTCCATCACTGGCCACTACTTTCTCCCATCTTTTGGGCAATGCACGAATCCCGCGTCGAAAAAACTGGTCATCTTTTGAGGTAATCCACGAATCTATCCATTTTTCGACTTATTCATAAGACTGGAAGGGTTGGTCATCCAGGTCGTGTGGCATTGATCGGAACAAGTGATAATCCGAAGATGNTTGATCGGAACAAATGATAATCCGAAAGTGCAACGTCTGGAGAGTACGACGGGTGGGGTAGGACTTCCCATTTCAACGTTTCCAATATGTCTTGACCACTTTTGCAACATGGGATCAAGCATTGTCATCCTGCAAAATCACTTTCTCGTGTCTCTCGGCGTAGTGCGGCCGCTTGTCTTTCAATGCTCGGCTCAAACGCATCAATTGAGTTCAATACCGATCGCCTGTGATTGTTTCAATTGGTTATAATAGAGCGTAATACACTACGTCGAGCTGATCCCACCAAATAGAGAGCATTACCTTGGAGCCATGAATGTTCGGTTTGGCCGTCGATGTGGAAGCATGACCGAAAACTCCCCATGATTTTCTGCGCTTGGGGTAATTGTAATGTAAACCCATT
>NW_014555031.1:0-1432 GCF_001313825.1 Dinoponera quadriceps | reverse complement strand
AAAATTTCTCTGATGTCATGAGTTATAGCAGTATAAGGCCCGGAAAAAAGGCGACCTAAAAGTAACGGACGTCAGAGCATTAAGGTATATACCAGGACATATTTTTTTATACATTAAGGTTTAATGAAGATTGATCTTTTTTACCGCAAAGAAAGGGCAACGTAGAACACAAAGAATTTAAAAAATTGAAACAATTGCATTCAAATAGGCTTTCCATTACTGCACATAAATTTGAAGATTTACAATCAATCAAAAAGACATTGCCAGAAGATTATCGTATTTTTTATGATAATTTACCTCATAAATGATTTCTTCTTTTTTTATCATATTTATTTATTTATCATATTTATTTACTACTTATTGTTTCTTAAATGAAATGGATTTTATACTAAAACTAGTCTCTTTTCTTCACGACCTGCATCTTTTATAACCTGCAAACTACAAAACCGCATCATTAAAAAAAAAATTAAAACTCTTAATTTCTTTTTTCCCTAATAAAATATCAAAATGTTAGAGCATTTAATATATTCATATTTTTTTAGTCAAGAATAACCAAAAACTAAAAGATGGTCAATTTTATTTTGTAAAGTGTGTATAAAATGATTTATTCATCTTTTTGATGTTTTATAAAGTTTTGTGAAACGGAGATAGCAGGTTAACACTCTTCACTGACGACAATATTATCGTCAGTCTATTCCACAAATGCACATAGGAAAATTTGTCACAATTACTTAAAATAGTATTGGGTTGGCAAATAAGTTCGTTCGGTTTTTTAATCGGAGTAGGTTTACTCGTTCTGCTATCTCTTTTCCACAGCCCTATCGCACAACGCGCTTGCGCAGCTGAAAAGCGACGTTCCACCTAACCTATTTGTAAACATACGCCGGTCAATACTAGAGTATTGTGCGTACTGCACCGTTGCAAATATGGAAGAAAAGAACGTCCATTTTCGCCATATTTTACTTTTTTATCTCAAAAAAGGCAAACGAGCTGCGGAAGCTCATAAGAAGTTTGTAATGTGTATGGGGACGATGCTTTAACAGAACGTGTGTGTCAAAAATGGTTTGCCAAATTCCGTTCTGGAGATTTTGATGTTAGTGACGCGTCCCGTTCTGGTCGTCCAGCAGAGATTGATTCAGCTGTAATAAAGAATACCGTCGACAAAAATCCATCGCAAACAGTACGAGAGATTGCTACGACACTTAATATATCCCACACATTTGCGTCAGTTGGGATACGTTTCTCGCCTCAATGTTTGGGTGCCGCACGAATTGACCGAGGCCAACTTAACCGCTCGCATTTCCATCTGCGACGCGCTGCTGAAACGCCAAGAAAACGATCCATTTTTGAAGCGGTTGGTTACGGGAGATAAAAAGTGGATTCTCTACGATAACGTAGTACGTAAAAGATCATGGGGAAGCAGCAGTGAACC
>NW_014555030.1:283-878 GCF_001313825.1 Dinoponera quadriceps | reverse complement strand
ATACGCGGAATAGGAAATGAGTCCTTTATTGTAACTGCATTTAATTTCCAAAAATGAACACAAAAGCGAATTGAACTGTCTTTCTTTCTCACCAAAACTGCAGGAGATACCCAAGGACTTTGAGATTCTTCAATAACTCCCTTCTCTTTCATTTCATTAATAATCCTGTCCGCATCAAGTCGCAAATGAAAAGGAACTCGGCGAGAAACTTGCTTAATAGGCCGAGGATCGTTAAGTTTAATTTCATGTTCCAAAACATCACAATTTCCAGCCACAATCTCTTCAGAGAAAATATCCTGAAATTCAAATAATAATTCAGCGAAAGACTCCTTTTGAGAAGAATTCAAATTTATTGAATCTCGTTCAAATAACTCTAATAAAAACAAAGGAACAACATTTCTCTTCTTAATTTGAGCACACGCCATATCATTTTTATCATTGTCACACTGAGGAACTCCTAAAACTGAACGAAGACAAGATTCCAAATTAACAGATGACAAGAAATCTCCTCCCAAAAGACAATCCTCTTTCATATCAACAATAAATAAAAACAAATCTATAGAACACTTTCCCAGACTTACTCTCATATTTGTTC
>NW_014555030.1:0-278 GCF_001313825.1 Dinoponera quadriceps | reverse complement strand
ACTTACTCTCATATTTGTTCCGAACTTTACCGGAACCATTTCTCCAGTTGGATAAATTAGACGACGATTTTCAATTGGAAAAACTTCTTTTGAAGTTTCCACAAATTTACTATTAACAATAGAAACGTCTGAGCCCGTATCAATCTTAAAATTACACAGCTTATCATCAAGCTTTCCCTTAAAGCAGAAAGCATTACTAAAAACACGATTTAACTTATAATAAACCGAAGACTCTTCTTTTTTTTGCCGAATTGTCCCCGTTCCATTCGGCAAAACCT
>NW_014555029.1:0-360 GCF_001313825.1 Dinoponera quadriceps | reverse complement strand
AAAAGATTTCGTGTAACACGGCATTGCTGATGCCTCGCAGGATCCACAATCTCCACCGTGATGGACAATATATAGCGGGAACATTTAGAAATGGTCCATTACGAATATAATTGCCTCGAAATAAAATCTGATTAAATTTTGTCCTTCATTTTGCGTAAATAAAATTGTCACCTAATTTGTTTCATTCCAAGTTTTAACAACATATAATATTTTGTAATGCGTCAGCTCGAAGTGCCTGATAAAATGGCGGTGACTCTCGAAATGGCCCTATCGTCAGTAGGGTGGCGCGAACCCCGCGAGCGACTATTTAAATTAGCGAGTTTGTTTTATGTTGTAATACAACGGAAACCACGCGCTGTG
>NW_014555028.1:0-3325 GCF_001313825.1 Dinoponera quadriceps | reverse complement strand
TAACTGGCATTGGAAAAATTTTGTTAAAAATTTGTCTGATGCCTTTATGATGTTAAAACTTGCAATTGATTTTCACAATAAAAATACATAGGTTGCTCCAAAAGTTTTCCCTCAGAGTCTGTAGCGCTGTGCCTGCACTTTTGCAGATACGCCTACGGTACGGGAATGACGACCCCGGGGTATCCAGTCAGATGCCGACTCGTGTTGCTACGCAATGCAGCAGCTTTTGAGGTTCTGAGTCTTTATAGACACTTGAATTATGACAGAATCCTCTAAATATGAGAGAGCTACAGCCCTCCGGGATTAGGACTTCGACTCGTTGTGAGAGACTTAGCATGAGGAAATTTCGGTTTCTGATGATTAAGTGAACACCCAAATTTTCGAACGACTTTTTGTCCCAAAACCTGAAGGCATGCGGGAGTACCTGCTCCCCTTGCGTAAAGGAATGACGACAGAACATTGAACAGATATGAGAGAGCTACGGCTCTCTATGATGAATAGCCCGTCGAATACTACCTTGTCGTCGGCATAAAGAAACTGCTGGCGGCTTCTTATGATGATGCGCCTGTCGACGACATTGTCGGGCATGAGGAGGCTTCGGCCACCGACGATTGAACGTCCAGAGGTTTTCACCCGCCAATGACTGTCACGTATTATGAAGAAATTTTGACGGCCCATGATTACACAAGACATATAGAGACGAAGAAAAAGCTCTGTCATTTCGGAGCAATCCGAAAACCATCGAACATACTGCGCTGCACCAATGGCGCACTCGCACAGAAATTCGCTTGAAACCCGTAACGGTTAATGAGCAAAAATTTTCAAATCGTCCCGGTTAGGCTGGGCAGTTAATCTATTAACGGAAGTTGAGTCCGGTATATGCACAAACATCAGCCTAGATGAGACGATATCCACGGAAAAAGATTGGAAGACCTCAGGGTCGGGGCAGCCCATCTTCCCTTACCGGAAGATGCCCCGGCGTAGCGGTAGGAGGTGGACCAGTTCGCCTGCACGGGACTGAATTCACTTCGGCCCCAGTATGGTAGATAAGGTTACGGTGTACTAAAGGCCAATCAAACCATACCACTGGCGTCGTCGAGGCTGGCAGTCGGTGCTCACCGTGTACTTTCGGGCCGGTGGGCGTCACCAACAGCTTCGATGCGCAAGAATCTACGAGCTGTAACAATGGCCTGGACTGTGGTGTTGTAAGCACAACGATAATCATAAACGAAGGTTCAAATTACCGAACGTCGCTTTGCGGAAATGCAACCTTGCATTCATAAGACATATCGATGAGCGTGAACGAAAGCCACGGCTCGAATTACCGAACGTCGCTTTGCGGAAATGCAACCTCGCATTCTGGCAAAAGAAATATCAAAATCAGGATGGTCAACGTCCACACTCACGTGGCGCTGACACATCCAAATCGTCCCCCCTGATTAAGACATAGGAAGAGGATAAAAGGGGATGTAAGACCGGCGCGGGCGCGACTCTAACTCTCTACTCTCGAGCACCGACACGCTGTCGGACGTATACGTAAAATTGTATCGGGCAATCAAATAATAAAGACAAGTTCAGTTTTTATCAATCGAAGAAACACTTTATTAACCATCGCGCCTCACCACCTTCTCCCGCTCTACTGCTCTGTACCGGGCAACCCCACCGCGACGTTTCGGACTCGCAACAAATGTGGTGGCAGCGGTGGGATCTGCCCTCCATTAACAGTCTGCAATAGAAAAAGGAGAAGGAATCTGTGAAAAAGCAATCGCAAGTAACAGAGTGGTGAGCAACAATTCTTGGGACGATTAAACAAAGGGAACGGAAAACTACGTGGCAACCTAGAAGGAACGGACGTCGGAGCTATGACCACCTACATGAACCAACCACGATAGTAGAGGAGGCAACGACTCAGCAAAGGCAGCAGAAACGACTTACCTCAACGCAGCGATCAGCGCCAGGCAACTCGACGCCGGACAATCGGAGCACCGATAACGAATCGTACGAAAACAAGACAGCGCGATCCGTCGACATGCGTTCCGTCTTCTTAATGTAAGTCCTAATCTAATATACACAAACGTATACACATACACACCCCACGCGAGAAGCCAAACCGTGCACGTAAATGTCTGAAGGTAGTAATATACTGCGTAACCCGTGCAAAAATAGATCCTGGCTGCATAGCGCAACTACGGCGTATATACTAAGACAGCTAGCCGAACGAGTAAATCAGAATTTCGATAACGCAATAAATAGCACCGCGCAAAGTATACAAAAAGGAAAACAAGACGCGCTAAATGTATTTGAAGATTCAAACGAAGAACAGCCTCCTTTACACATTACAACAGAACGAGAATTTCCATTTATTGAAATCTATAATAGTGTATTGCCAGTAACTTCACACGTTAGGCAACAGAGAAACTTGCCGAGTAATAGTACCATTACTAACGTGTCAGATAGAGGAGAATTCTCTTTAACTTCATACGACGATAGCGTTTTCGATCCGAGCGAAGTACTCGATAACTTAAATATGAATAGGCGTACAGACCAAGATGCACCTCATATTGACAGTCTTGCGATAGATGAGGAAATTGATAGATTACGAACCACCGTCGCGCAGCGTACAAACGATAACATGGAGGAAAACCCCTTACCAAGAGGCAATAGGGAAACAGAACATGACTCCCTAGTAGAAATCTTAATAGGTCAGATACAAAACCTCACTACCCGCGTAGCCGCATTAGAGGAGAAGTTTAACGCACTACAACAGAATAACGGGAAAGGTTCACTAACGTGCAAAGGCCCACTGCAACGGAGCTGTAGAACAGAGACAAAACGTGCAACCATATACCGACACAAGATCCCTTCCCAGAAGATAGTCACACGTTGAATTTATTTATAACTGAAACTAACAGACAACGATTATAAGAAGCTAGGGACTTGACACCAACTTTCGATGGCTCCAATATCCGAGCTTCGCTCCAATTCTGTTGTCATTCTNTTCTGTCGTCATTCCTTTACGCAAGGGGAGCAGGTACTTCCGCATGCCTTCAGGTTTTGGGACAGAAAGTCGTTCGAAAGTTGGGTGTTCACTTAATCATCAGAAACCGAAGTTTCCTCATGCTAAGTCTCTCACGACGAGTGGCTCCAATGAAGAGAGTCTCAAGGAATTCTTGCGCGCATGCAATTACGCCTACGCTTTGATACATCCCTCGGAGGAACTCGCGTTAACTATGGCAATAACCTGCACAAAATTGAAGGGATTGGCCTTGACAGAGGTGGAAAACCGAGAAGTAACAACTTATCGACAATTAAAAGAAATACTAGA
>NW_014555027.1:446-799 GCF_001313825.1 Dinoponera quadriceps | reverse complement strand
TAAATGAGTGAAAAAAAATGTTGGTAACTCGCAATAGGTAAATAATTAACAACGATCATACGTTTACCCTCTACGCGCCGCGCCGCAGCGGAGGCGATCACAAACGATTGGAGATTACATGTACTTCTGAATCAGTTACGACAATGAGGCTAAGATATTTCGATTCCTTATTAAATTTCGAATAAATGAGTGAAGAAAAATGTTGGTGACTCGTAATAGGTAAATAATTAACAACGATCATATGTTTACCTTCTACGCGCCGCGCCGCAGCGGACGCGATAATAAACGATTGGACATTGCATGTATTTCTCAATCAGTCACGACAATGAGGCTTAGATATTTCGATTCCTTAT
>NW_014555027.1:0-296 GCF_001313825.1 Dinoponera quadriceps | reverse complement strand
GACCCCAAGGAACTCATAACTCTTTGCGGCATTACCGAAGGAAACTTAACGACTCTAGGCTCAACAACCATCGTATACATGGGACATCCATTGAAGTTACATGTAGTAGAGAACTCGTTCCCCATTACTCAGGAAGGAATCCTAGGATCTGACTTCCTGAGTAACGCCGCGCGCATAGATTTCGAGAACCATGCAGTCGTATGGCAGGGAATAACCATCCCCTTTACAACGCACGAATCAATAATTTTCCCTGCCCGATCCCGAACGATACTCCCACTAAAAGTAGGTAACACCGC